>NC_045593.1:20449371-20486871 GCF_009819795.1 Aythya fuligula
ACACCTTGCTACTACCTCCTTTAAAGTAAATTGAGGTCTCCCCCAAGCCTGCTTTTCTCCAGGTTAAGCAATCCCAGCTCTCTCAGCTGCTTGTTCACCAGACTTGTTCACCAGACCAGTCACCAGCCTCATTGACCTTCTTTGGACAAGTTCCAGCACCTCTGTGTCCTTCTTGTAGTGAGACTTTCATGACTATATGAAAGTCCTTTCATGACTCTTTTCCATGGACTTGTCCAATGATCTCTTTAAAATCATATAAAATCTTTCTGTCCACAGCATTCTATAAATGTACACAGTTAATCAAAGCTTTCTGCCTTGGCTTTGAATTGGCCACTTGCTAGATTGACCTGATGTTTCTTAACTGTAATGTTTTGAGAAACAGTGAAAAATTGTCTCATTACCTGCACTGTACCTCTGTCATATCCCTCCTTTTTCTCAAGGCTGAAATTCTCAAGCTATTTCATTGTTCCAGATACAAAAAGCATTACACTCCTTAGTCATTTCTTGTCACCCTATTTAGTACTCTTTGTAAGCAATCACTCCTTTTTTTGGAGAATCAGTTCATATTAGCATCATTTAAAAAGTAATATTAGAATGAGATGAAGACAGACAGGATCAAATAAATTTGTCTGAGTCATGCACGTCTACCTCACAGTTATCATACCAAGAAATATAGAAACGTGACAAATCAGCCAGTACATAAAAACTAATCTAGTGTTAATATAGATTTAGGGATCACAATAATCACATTGAGACTATTTTATTGACTAATCAACTTCAAAAAGAAGGGGGTGAGGAACATAATGTTTATGCCATTTTCTTACTTCATGAATGTTCACTCCAAGTACTATGTGGATTTGCTATTGAGTAAAACCCCAACATAGTCAACACTTACATGCATTAAAGCATTTCGGTAGAACAGGCTTGAAATTTCTTGAAAAAAAAAAATAAAATGCTTGCAAATTTACCAGCTGTTACTCACACAGCTTTTTTGATACATTGATCTCACGCACCTCAACTGAGTTCAAAGCTTCATAAAAGTTTGGTGTCACTTTTCAGAACAGAAATGAAAGACATGACTCACAGATGGCATGAATTCTTGGTTCTTTTTATTGTAGTCCTGTATGATATATTGTGATCTACTTCTGGCAAAAGCTTAGCAGGCAGAGGTGTGTGCAGAGCTTTGAATAGACACTGAGTAACTGCACACAAAAATGGAAGGTTGCATATGTAGTTTTACATATGCTTTCCCTCATTTACTTATTCCATTTTGCTGTGCCTGCAAATTGGGTAATAATTTTGTATATATTCTTGCCTTTGATTGTTTATTTGCTTCTGTACAGTTTTTGTTGTTGTTTGTTTCTGTGTATCCTATTAAGCACTCATTAGTTTTTAATTGCAAGTTCTGTCATTAGAAGGTAAAATGTATTGTCAAGGCCACAGCCTCTAAGATTACTGCAGCAGTACAATCCTGCCACAGGTCCAAGCCACGCCACCTGTGCTCATGCTGCAGCAGATACTAGGGGGATACAGCACGATCAGTCTCCAGTGTCTGGCCACCTCTGCTGTAAGGTCCTGTCTGTTCTATCCACTTTTTTGGCTTAGTTTGGTTAAGACTGTGGGAAATTGAGCTGTTGTACCACAGAAATGTTGATGTCCTGCTAAAATCCACTTCTGGCTGCTGTTCTGTCAACCAGTTTTCAGGGCAGTGCACCTTTCCCAGAGTTTCTGTGCCTCCACGTTTCTGCATCCTGCCACCCAGGATCACCCACAACTGGGAGCACCCAGCACTTGTGACCATGCCTTAGGATAGACTCAGCTGCTTTGTAGATGTATCCTAGCACACCATCTCTTTCAGAGGCCACCAAAACAAATCAAATGGGTTGTAAGTGAGCTCTTGCATTCCCTCCTGCAAGGCAGGCAGAAGCCAGCCTCATGCTGAATCTGGGTGCCAGGTGTGCTGGTGAGATGGGCAGGGACACGATCAGTTTCTGAATCCTGTCATGGCTTCAACACAAGACACCAGGTCTTGCTTCAGGACTGGGGTGAACCTACTTGCCTGCAGGAATTTGGGGTGTAAGCACCATGAGTTCTGGCGGTATTAAGCATCTATGAGTTTAGGCAATAACTAAAGAGGGGCTTCTAGTGCTCCAATTTTGACATCTAAATCAGGAATCAAGTGGGACTTGGCACCTCAGCACATGGCTTACTAGAACAGCAAGTTCTGTTTGCCTCCATGTCTGGATGGAGGCCATGGTGAAGAAGGCTAACTTTGCATTAAAAATGGAAAATAATGGTTTGTGCAGTAACATGCCTTTTCCTATTTCCACCCTTCACTGTTTTTTAGCTCTGTTTAAAGGCAAATGTTAGTGCCAGAGGAAGGAAACAGACAGCACTGGAAAAACACAGGCTTCTTTTAGTTAAAGCACACACACGGGGTATGGGCGAAGCAATTGAAGTCTCAGAAGCACCTGTCCCAGGATGTTTTTCTACAGGGGGAAATGCCAGCCTGCTGTTGCTTTGATAGACTCCAAGGTGCATTACTTAATGACAAAGAGAAGCAAGGGATCGTGCTTGCTCACCAGAAGTCTCATGTGAACAAGCAAACAAAAATTCTTTGCCACAAATGTAATTATCTCCCAAATGCACTCTTTCAAAAGGTATCTGGAAGTCACAATCAAAGTCACCGCTCTTGCTGAGATAGTAATAGCAAAGTCCTCTTCAGGGGGTTAATGTTTTTTTAATACTTTTCTTAAAATATTTTAGCCCTTGAGCTTGTTTGGAGAGCACATGTCCCATCCAACTGGCCTGCAAAGCAGACCACAAGAGTAGGTAGATCTCCTGGCATAGCTGCAGTTGCAGCAGAAGTGCTTTGAAGAACATTAATGGTCACCAGCTACTTTCATCCCCATTCCCTGGGAGAGGTGACCTTTGCAGTGATGCCACTTCTGTCTGTCTTGCTCTTTGAGAGAGAGGTGGAGGTCTCTAGAATATCAGAAGTGCTGAGGAAGGGGAGAGCTGAGCAGAGAAGGAAGGTCTTGCAGTTGTCTTGATTGACAGCCTATAATGTGAATGAAAACTTTTATTAGGTACTATTCACAGCAGGTGTGAAGATAAGTGCCTGCCATGCCCTCTCAGAGCCAACCACAGAATGCAAACCCAGGAAAACAAGGCACCATTAGCTCCTCCTTTATGCAGTATGACGTTGTTAATGATTAATTCTATGGCTTCCTGGACTTTGCCAGTCCTATGCTGCTAAGTTACAAGTGGACAGCTTCCTTCAGTCACTTCTTGCTCAGCCATCACAGTGCTGTATTACTCCTGAAAATATTGGGTTGGACAGGCCCTGGAAAGAGCAGCACTAAGGAGCACAGCTCAAGCTTGTCTACAAGCAAGGATAGCTATCAAAGGAATGCAGCCTTGAGGACATCTGTTAAACACAGCATAACATCAGGGAAGAGAAATAAAATTGTCTTGGTTATAGACAAACACTGTGAAACCAGAAGGTCTTCCTGATCAACTGGTGAAATGTCAACATAGCTCTTGCCTGTATTGGCTGTAGAATTGCACTTAAAATGGGTTAGCTAGCATGTCCTCTTGATGTCAGTTTTCTCAGGAAGGTGAGAGGGTGCAGAATGTTCTTCTCTTTGCACACAGCTCTCTTTCTGTTCCTGTTGTGTTTTTTTTTTCCTTATTTTTTTTTAAAGCAGACATAAACAAGTTTTAATGAGCTTGATGAAGGCAGAGAAGGAAGAAAATCATGATTTCAGGCTGTTCATATGCTTACCAATGGCTAACTTAACAACTCTGTGTGCTCTGTAGCTCACCAGGTGAGCAACAAACAGCATGACTGTCCTGGCTGATCCCTGCTGCTGTAGCATGCTGCAGGGGCTGCTGAGAGCTTGCCAGCTTTCTCTGAGTCAATACCAGAGGGGAGAGGAGAGATAAGGAAATGAGACAGAACAATGTACAGACAGCAAAAGGAAAAGTGAGTGAAACAACAACAAAGGGATTTAAATGATGCATCTTGCTGCATCTTCCGCACACACTGTTCTTATGGTCAGGCAGCACTTCGATATTTTGGATTTCTCATTTTCTGCTCCATTCTGCCTTTCCTACCATTTGCCTCTTGGGTCTTGCCAAATCTTTGTAGTTAACTGCTCTGCCCAGTCTCCTCCACTTCTGCAGTACAGATCATCATGGGTGGTTGGAACATGGTGTTCTTTGAGCTCTGCTGCCCTAAGCACCACCAGGGAGTTGCCTCACTTCAGCCTCATACTCACACAAAAAGTCTTTCTTCTCAGTTATAACAAGCAGCAGGAATTAAAAAAAAAAAAAAAAAAAAACAAAAAAATTGAAGACAGTATATAAAAGGCATAGATCTGAAGCCATCAAACACAGGCATTTAGAAGCACATGGTCTCTAAGCACTATTAGTGAAATATTTGAAAAAAATGAGTCAGGAGAAGAGGAAGGTCACTGGGAAAAAACATCTGCAAAATATTCCGTAACAAAATGAAAAGCAATCAAAATTCAGGAGGTTGTACATCTTTCCACTTTGTTCTGAAATATTTTTTCTAGACATACTCTGCTAGGTGAAAATGTCCCCTATCGCTTTGAACTGTTTCCACAGACATTCAGTACACAGGGCCTTCTGTTAAATAAATGAAATCTTTGCTTAGAGGTATACGTGGGAAATTAAATCTTTGTGCAGGATGAACAAGGATCCTCTGTTGCAAGGGTCATAGAATCACAGAATCATTTAGGTTGGAAAAGATTTCAAGATCACCAAGTCCAACCATCCACTTAACACTGCAAGTCCACTGCTAAAGCATGTCCCTAAGTGCCACATGCACACGTCTCAAATACCTTCAGGGATGGTGACTCCACCACTTCCCTGAGCAGCCCATTGCAATGCCTAATCAGCCCGTCTGTCAAGAAAATTCTTCCTGATACCGATGGAAACCTCCCTGGAGAACCTTAAGGCTGTTGTCTCACAATCCTCTCACTTGTCACCTGAGAGACGAGTCTGACATTCACCTTGCTACCACTCCCTTTCAGGTAGTTGTAGAGAACGATGAGGTGTCCCCCTCAGCCTCCTTTCCAACAGATGAGACAACCCCAGTTCCCTCAGCCTCTCCTTCTAGGTCTTGTTTTCTAGGCCCTACAGAAGCTTTGCTGCTCTTCTCACAATGCGTTCCACCACTCAATGTCCTTCTTTTAGTGAGGGGACCCAAAATGAACACAGTGCTCAAGGTGCCACCTGTCTCACCAGGACAGAGTACGAGGGACAATCCCTTCCCTAGTTCTGCTGGCCAGACTGCTTCTGGTGCAGGCCAGGAGGCTGTTGGCTCTCTTGCCAGCCGACACACAGCTGTCTCATGTCCATCGGGCTGGTGACGCAGCACCCCCTGGTCCTTTTCTACCAGACAACTTTCCAGCCACTGTTCCCTAAGCCTGTACAGCTGCAAGGGGTCGTTGCCCCTAGTGTTGTACCCAGCATTTGGCCCTGCTGAATGCCATACAGCTGGACACAGCTCATCGATCTAGCTTATTGAGAGCCCTCTGCAGGGCCTTCATAGCCTCAGCCAGATCCACAGTCCTGCCAACCTGGTGTCATGGGCAAACTCAGTGAAGGTGCACTTGATCCCCCTCAGTCCAGATGGTTGATGAAAATGTTAAACAAAACTGGTCTCAGTAAACTGAGCCTGCAGTGGTGTCTTCATCTGCATTAGATGAGATTCGCAGAAGTGTTCTGCTGAATTCTTGTAATCCAGCTCATCCATATGGCACTCTCCAGTACATGTCATAATCAGTTGGAAGTGATTATTTTAAAATGCGCGCAAAACATTTCTTGACTGGCTGAAAAAGGGAGTTCTGTGTGATCCTTTCTGCATCTGCAAACAACAGTTTCTACAGACCATCTACAATTATCTACCTTTGTGCAGCTGAATCCATTTTACAGTAGAAGCTGCCTGTGGGGAACCTACTGGAACAGCCATGTTCTCCACACAGGGTATTTATCAACACATGGAAGGGTGTTGATAAATACCCTGATAGTGCCTATCAGCTCACCTGTGCACAGCCAGACTGTTCAGGGGAATCTCCAGGAGTGGCTGAAATTCCAACTGTACAGTTCCTGTAAGGCACATATTTTCTTGTGGAAGAAGCTGGAGTTTGATTACCTTGTCAACTTAGGTTTGATTACTTGGTCACTGCATTGTTCCAAATCAGGTGCAATCATCTCATCCTTGTTGGGTATAGCTGGGGAGAGCCTGATCACCCAGGAAATTGAGGGACTAAGCAGATAGTGTGTACACAGGCAAAGCCTGATAACAGCTATAGCACTACTGTAACAATAATTTCCTTCTTATATCAAAAACATAGCTGTAATATCTAGTTTTACTTGAATTAATATTTTTGTGCTTGAACACCCTACAAGTCCCATTCTACTTCGATAAGGGGGACCTCTTCATTTTTTCATGTTTCCTGCAGTAAGGCCTTTTGTGGTTTGTGGTCTGTTCTCTTGATTCTGTCTGTGTTGCTATATTTCCTGAAGTTGGATTCCTGTCTTTGTGACACTTTTCCTTTCATTTTCTGCTTCCTCTGTCCAGATCTTGTCTACCCGTCTTACCTGCCATTTCATGATCATCTCTTGTGCTAGGTATTCTGTGTTCCTATCTTTAAAACCTGCTCTCCATAGAAATGTCTTAGAGATTCATTCTTATTCTTGTCATCTTCTCAAAGGCTTCAGTGATGCAACTCTCAAATATACCCCCATTGTCCCTCAACCCCTCTGCCCTCTTGTCCTGCTTGTATCCTCCTCCTTTCTCCTCTTTCTGTGTACACAGCCACCAACAGTGAGGGTAGAGTGCTTATGCTATCCCTTTCTTATGCATCATATCACTGTTACCCATACAATAAGGTTTATTTATTTATTTTTCTGCTTGAAAGACATTGTACATGGCAGGTAATGGAATATTTACCAAAACAACATCCTTGTTGGGGGTTAGGCAGATTTCAAGGCACTAAACCCCCTTTTTCACTTCATGTTCACCTTTCAACTCTGTTTACTTATTTGAGAAGAGCTGAAGCATGCAAACGATGGGCACAAATGATCGTGGGAGCTGACAGAACTAGATGGTGGTCAGGCTAGAGCTGTTATCTATGGAGTAATAATTATATTGTCACAGCTGTGCCTTGTTTTTTCTGTAAATACAGTGTGATGTTCTCAGCATCACAGGGAGTGGCTCCTGATTTTATGCCATTTTATTGAAGTTATCACCAATCCAAGCATTCTGGATTCAGCTCACACAAGCACAGCAAGCACCTGCTGCTGGTCAGGGCAGTCTAACTGCCACTGCTCAGGTTCCTCATATAGTCTGAGTGAGATAATGGCCTTCAGCCGTCCTCTTGGATTGCAGCGCAGACGTATCCTTGAAATCAAATCTACTTCTTCGGAACAGCTGATTTTCTCCTTTTTCCTATGGAGCAGATGTTAACAGCTCTGGGAAGATCTGACTCTATTGCTGTGGTACAGAATCACAGCTGAGTTTCAACACAGAATACTGAAAACATGGAGGACCCTTTTTCCCCATTGCAGTCCCCAACAGATTTGAAAAGTTTTCTCCTGTATGGAGTGCTGCAGGATCACAGAAGCCACCACCAAGTGAGGTTACACTGGCTTCCACATTTTCCTTCCATTTTAGAGGAAAGGTGTTGTGTAAGCCCAGCTAAGGTACAACAAATGCTTTGAGACATTCAAACCACCTCCTGGTGTATGATTTCTGTATGTTGTGTTTTACCCACAGTTTTCCTGCTTTCCAGAGAAATGTAGAAAGGAAAAGTTTTCAAGCTAACATATCCTTATGCCTGGAAGATTATCTTAGCACTTCTTGCTGATATTATTAGAAGTTGTCTGACTAAATCCCTCTTACAGTGTTTGTACCTCCAGGGGTTTATTATTGAAACTATCAACAAGGACTAACTTTGGCCTGGTTTAGCTCCTGTGCATCTAAATAATTAGCACTTTGTGACATTTCAAAAAAAGTCACCTATATAAATTAAAAATATGAAGAATATTCAGAACACAGAATTTGCATCTGTTATTGGCTCATGCTGAGTTATCTTGCCAAGTTAAATATAATTATCTTCTGTAGATCTATGCAAGTACTCAACCACTTACCTGGTTATAGGACTGTACATATGTGCATTATATCCTGTTTATCAAATATATGGAACTAATATTATCTAAGTAGCTGAATTTAAATTTCAAGTAGCCTTTGGAAATAGAGTAGCCCACACACAACATTAAAAAAAAAAAAAAAAAAAAAGCTGTTTTCTGCCTTCCTGCCAAGAGTTTGAAGTTACTGACATTTTCTTACTAAACATGGTGGTAGCTGCACACTGCTTTTCAGCATTAATCAGAAGAAATCAAAATAGTTCAGCAAATGAAAAGCTTTTCTTACAGTAAAGATTTGCACTGTTAGATTTTTAGTGGATTAGATATTTGTAAACTCTCTTAATATTGAAACCTGAGACAGTGGAAAGACAGAAGTAGGAGAAACTTCTGTATTACCAAGGAGTCCTCATGTGGGCAATGTGGCAACTATGAGATGAGATGGAGCATGGTGTGTGTGTGTGGTGGTTGGGGTGGTGTGTATGGGGAACCTTAGTAAAAATAAACAAGCAAACAAACAAAGAACAAAATTGCAAAGAAATACAGAATAGACAAGACCCAGCACTGGCAGAAACCTCTGTCAGAAGGATTATAGGCTGACCAGCAAGTTGCAAAACCTGGAAGACGGCAGATGTGGTAGATAACACGGGAAATCAGGGCAGAGAACAGAGCTTATGAAAGCTAGCTCTGATCCTTACAGATCTTGTTCATGTTAGCTCTGACTGTTACCTTTGGGGAAAACTTTGGGAATGGATAGATAAAAGTCCTTCCATAGAAATGAATTAAAGACAAAAAAAAGAATAACAACAAAAGGTTTGTTTATTAGTGTAGTGTGTTAGCTGGGGGTCCATTTTTTGCCCCACAGTTTAACCTTATCTCAAGTAAGTACCAAATAAAGCTTTGCTTGCCTTGTCTGCCTTTTACCTTTTTGTTTCCCATAGATAGAGTCATCGTTTTTGCCACGTTAATGACACGATGAAATGGCTTTTTCCAGTCGAATAACACTCAGAGGAACTTAATGGAGATGGAACAGTAGATTATTCCTTCACAATGGCTGCATATAGAGAGCATTTCTAAAATAATACTATTCTCAATTGGTGTCAGTTTTTAGATGAAATTGTTTTAAAGTAGAATAGTTTAAGGGAATGTATTCGGGCCAGTCTTGATTTTATCTGACTTTGTATAAAGCAAATAACACTAATGTTACTCCAATTGTGGTACAATTTTAACTGCTCTTGCAAAATCACTCTTTTATATGTGTGCTCTCACATGCTTACTTTCCGTGTGTCACATCACTCTTCTTTGCCCGAGAGAAGTTTGTGTGCTTATTGGAGATAATGCAATATACATCAAACTTACAAGTGCTGTTTATTTTCTTAGGTTTTGAATTTTTTGAAGCAAGTGCCAAGGACAACATTAATGTCAAGCAGACGTTTGAGCGGCTCGTGGATATCATCTGCGACAAAATGTCAGAAAGCCTGGAGACAGATCCCACCATTGCTGCTGGCAAGCAGAACACACGACTAAAGGACACCCCTCCGCCACAGCAACCCAACTGTGGCTGTTAATGCAGCTATCAACAAAGGCAGCTCCAGTGCATTCTGTTGCCAACAGAGTATTTATGAATGGTCTATATGCCTTTATTTATACTGTCTTATTAATTTATTTGGGAGAAAAGTCTTTTATTCTACATCAGCAACTGGTTGAGTATGTGTATAGAAATGTTATTAGTTTGAAAGAATGATCCATTTTTAGCATCTGGCATTTGCATGCAAGATGGCAATTATTTTCTCTTTTCTTTTTACTGTTTTACATTACACTTACTTCAGCTGGTGCCATGCCCTCAGACCATATTTGCCTAGAATTGACTTGCTTCATCAGTTTCAAATTTTAGAGTTGAATCCTTAGGGTAGTATGTAAGGTATTTTAGAATAAGCTTCCTGATGACATTTATATTTCCTCCTGACTGAAAATCAATTTAGAAATATCGCTTTAAAGAGCTAATCACTCATTCTGTCTGGATCATTTGTATAAGGTATACTTACTGGAGCATACTGCCTTGACAAATCTGGGCTCAGTAAGTTATACATCATGGCTGCTCAGAAATTGCAGAAGTTAGAAGGAACAAACTTCCAACCATCCTGGACCCCAAGCCATCAAACATCTCTTTGAGATTCCAACTGGATGTGGGTGTTCAGTGCAGGTCCTCAGAGATACCAGGTACTTGATCCTGTCTGGCTAGTTAATCCATTTACAATCCTGTGGGACCTGCATATCTATCTAACACCTTTCTGAAACTTTACTTAATTTCTCATTTCACCATAACCCTGGTAGTATCTGTCCCAGTAGAGGAGAGCTGACCAGCTCTTTTCATTTCCACATGAATTAAAATATTAAACTCTCAGTACCGATATTACCCCTAAAAGAGCCAAATCCATTTTGCTCATTTTTTTGTAGCCAAAAACTGTCTTGTCATACTGCTGTCAAACCGACACACTTAAGCTTTCAGGAATTTCATCTCCCATTCAGTCACTCAGGTAGCCACCACCAAACTGGCTTCAAGTACCTTTATTTGCTCAGACATACTGCAGAAGAGCTGCTGATGTCAGTGAGTTGGAGTTTGACCTCATTTTTACTTTGATGAGGGTATCTTTTTTGACAAGGCAATCAGAAATTTCCAAAATTTTCAAAAGTTCTAGGAGTAATAAATATTATTTATATGAAGTTAGTCTGAATATACCTATAAAATCAGGAAAAGGCTGTGAAATACACAACAAAAGGCAGGACAAAAGCACACAAATTCTGTTTTTATGAAGTGTTAAAAAATAGTCATATTTGACAATTTTAAAAAGTACTTTAGTAATTGGTTGGAGTTTCTTACATCTATGCCCTATAGTGCTTTGTACAGCTGCCTTATTTGGGTCACAGTGACATTTTTAAACTAAATTGCATAATTGAGAAAAGCATTAACTGTTTTATTGTTCCTATTAGACAGGCTTTAGGACAAGGCTGACATTTCTCAGGCTGTCTGCAACAGGAAAAAAATAGGAAGACAAAAAATGGAAAGTAACAAATGGTACTGAAAAACTGCTTGAAACTGCAAAGAAATCCATCTATACGCTTTCATTTTTTCAAAGGTAATTTAATATAAGCTCCTGAAAGACACAAAGGAAAAATGGCCACTGTTATTTATTTATTTTTACTGGTTAAATAAACTACATAAACTTTGACATAGTGAAAATGACTTTCAAACAAGGCATATAGGCACATGCAAAATGGATATGCCACCAGGGGGCTACACTGGCTGCCTAATTCATATTAAAAGATGTTCTTTCTTAGTCTAGGGTTAAACCATGTCTGTACTGTTAACTAGCTTCCTTAAAACACCTATTTTTCTAGTAGACAAAGAGGCTGAGCCTTCACATGCTGAATTTTACAAAGAAAAAAGTAAAACTACTTTCTTCTTGGACCAGTGAGCAGTCAGCTAGAAGAGGCAGATGCTACCCCAACCGTAACCCTGCCTCTCTATGGGGATAACCTTTTCTCTCTCCTGT
Organism: Aythya fuligula; assembly: GCF_009819795.1. NCBI lineage: Eukaryota > Metazoa > Chordata > Aves > Anseriformes > Anatidae > Aythya > Aythya fuligula. The sequence continues at coordinate 20,461,104 of NC_045593.1, forward strand.
CTAGACAGCACACTGATAACTGTGTTGAGAGACTTTCAATGATACCTCTTCATCCAGTAGGTACCAGCTGCTTTGAAAAGAGAAGTGGTAAGAAAACCAAAGGGAGATTGCAGCCAGTTCTCTGCCCTAAGCTTTGTGCTTGCTGCAGAAAAGCAAGCAGGCAAGCCTTGAGATAACACTTACCTGCAGCCCTCAGCCCTTTAGAAAAGGTCTAGGCAAAGCAAGGTAAGGAGGAAGGAGGACATCACTACATCTTATAAAAGCTTGAGCATGTCCTGGATCATGCAGCACTGCTACACATGCAAATATTCAGCTTTGCTCTGGGATGCTGGCTTCAAAACAGCTATGTCCTGTGCACACTGTAACAAGGTAAAAAGCTCACAGGACACCTTGCTACAGCCACACCTTGATTGTACTCCATTGCAATGAATTCCAGACTCTCACTGCCTCTATGTGATGATGTAGTTTTAGTCAGTGGTGGTAGTACATTATCACATATATCTTTTTAAAGAAGTTGAGTGATAGATAAATTATTCTTTCCTTGTATGGGATGGATTATTTTGCTTTTCATTTTGCATCAAGGAACTGGTCAGAAGAGTAACAACAAAAATCAGAGAGTAAGATTTTCTCCTTCCCTTTTCTGAGACAAATAAAAATGCCAGGCTTCCAACATGTCTGATCTTCTGGCATGGGATGGGAAGGATGGGGAAAGAAGGTGCCAGAGCTGCTCATGAGACTGCCAGCCATGTGTTGTGAGGAAAAAGGCTCACCTGAAGTAGGAGTGCAGTCACTATAAGAACTCCTAGGATCTTTGTATTAACACTCAGACTTGTCACAGAAATGCAAGACCAGCCACTAGATAAGAACTCCTAGGATCTTTGTACTGACACTCAGACTTTATAATAGAATTCAGAATTAGTCAGATTAATTAAAATTAATTTTTAATGTGTTCATATCAGATCCTTGGAGGTTTTCAAGACCAGAACTGGATAAAATTCTGAGCAACCTGCTTTGACCTCTCAGTTGGCACTGGTTTGAGGAGGAGGTCATGCTGGATGATCTGCTGATGTCCCATCCAATCTGCTTCAGCCTACCAGCCCTTCCTCTGAAATTGGAAATGCCTATATGTTTGAATATAACTGTAGTGAACAATCAGGGTTACCTGTGGTTGGAAAAATAGGTTTTTATTTTCCATCCAGTGGAACAAATTGGCTTTTGAGAGGCATGATAATCTCAATACTTCACCTTCCTCAGTTGGGAACTGGCTATTGCAGAGGAAGAGACAGAAAGCCTTTGGGGGAAGTAACTTACTATCCCATCCCCAGGCATTCTAAAATTTTAGTTTGAGTTCTGGGGGAACAAGCAGAAGTGGGATTTTTCGTTCTGCTGACAATTATGGCTTGGCCTGTTTTATAGCGTAGGATGTCCAACTGAATCCTGTGTCATTATAATTCAGCTCCAGTTGACTTCTGTGGTAGAACTGCAAATTTCTTAAATGCGAGCAGAGGTACATTAACACTGAGCCCTTTGGAAATCCCATCACAACCTAAACAAGGATCAAAATTTAAACTACCAATGCAACCAATGAATCATTCTTCATAGATTCCAGTAGTCACTGATGGTGCACTAGTCATGGGAGGAGACAGAAGCAGGGTTTGGTTAGATCCCTAATCTAAGCACTGTTGTGGTACAGTTCTGTCAAGAAAAAGAATCAGGCTAAAAAAAATAAAAGATTTACTTTATTGTAACAAGAGGTTTGGATTGTTAAATTGAAAAACCTGGGACAAGATATGCAAAACTATTTTCAGCCTCATCACAATTTTTGGTGAAAAAAATACTTATAGAATTATACAATTTGCACTAATTTGTTGTCACTCTCAGCACAGAAATAAGACTGATTGTCATGGAGCTTTACTGGTCCAATCCACAGATGACCTTTCATCCAAAACATAGGTCAATTGAGGAGATACAGAAGTTGCCACACATGAGTGTATTGCATTTTTGGGAGTCTAGATGCCTCTGGACAGAGGGTCCTGAGCTCCATAGTGCCAGCTGAACTATCACTGCACAACCCATTTTCCAAATTACGATCTAGACTAATGCTTTTAGCAGCAGGGTAATCCTGTGCATGGATAATACACCAGCCATAACATGCTCTGATAGTGTCTTGCTTGCTGCATGATCAAAGTTGTTCTCAGAAAATGCCTTGGGATAGCACATGGGAGCACAGGATGTGACCAGCTCCTGCAGTGCCTCATGGCACTGATGAGCCAGACAGCTAGCAAGCCTCATCAGGTTCAACCTTCAGATGCATGTTTTTGATTCTGATAAGAGTTCATGTTCACAAGCATTTTGGTCCTTACAGCACAGCTAACTTACTACTCTACATTTTTTGTTCTTGCTGATGTTTTTTCTTTATTTTGACCTGTTTGTTTGGTATACTGAGGAAGTAGCCTGATTTTCTGTCCAAAAATACTCTTTCTCTCAGAACAGCTGTGTATGTGACTGTTACCTGGAACTGTTTGTTCCTCTGTGCTTATACTTAATGTGATGCCTAGAGAAACTACCAGAGCAACTACATCTCTGTGGCCTTTCCAGAGCATCAGTCTGAAAGATTAAGTTTTCTTCCCAGTCTGCTCAGCTCTGTATATTCAGCTGTACCACCTGCAACTTCTTCATTTTAGGAAAGAAGTGCTATTTCATGGTACACAAAATCTGCTGGAGTTTGATCCTAACTTTGAGAATGCTTTGAGTTTAATTGTCAGTTCTAGGGGGGAAAAAATGGTGATACAAATTCTGCACCTGATGATGATGCCTTTTTTTCTGCAACCACAGATGAGAGATGCTGCATTTGCATTCTAGACAACCCCCCCCACAAAACAATCCCTCCCCTAAACTATACTTTTCTATATATGCTGGGGAGAGGCAAGCTTTCTTCCTTGCATTTTTAAGGGCATCAACTAAATTACTGTTCTGCTGATTGACTGTTAGGACAGTTTCCTCCTTGGCCTGTTTCTTAGACACACAGCTTTTGAACCTAGTTCCTCTTTAGAATGACAGATTTAGCAGTTCGAGACCATGAGTATGTAAATCCTCACAGATGAACCCTCAGGGGGCATGAAGCAACATGTCTTCACTTATGCCAACAGGGAATAGAGTTTTGTTGATTTACACCATTTAATCCATACACATAGTCTCTTCAGTACAGACTGACTCCAGATTCCTCCAAAGACTCACCATTTGTTGAGTGTCATTTAAAGAGGCAAACTCAGTTCAATGATTTGAATGATTTTCACCAGTTTTCTTTATTAAGGAGGGGTAAATGCAGTTCATCTTTGCAATGTAAGCTTTTTTCCTTTCTTTCATTTTTTAATTCCCCTTCCTTTATTTTACTTTGTTTATATGGGGATGTTCATTGAATCACAAACTGTAAGTACACACAAGTAGTATGCATATTGCAGTGGTATGTCTTTGAAGCTTACTCAGTTCCTACTGCTACTTATTCAAGTGTAATGCAGAATTCCCTAAATGCCACAGTGGGATTTATCCAAAACTTATCATTAACACCAGAAATCAGATGGGTTACGTCTGCAGACCATAGGATTATTTACCATGGTTCCAGCAGGTGTAGGTGGCTTGTCATTTATAGAATGAGTTACCTGGTATTTGATTTGGCTGGGAGAAAGTGGAAGTCCAGTAACTTCAGAATCATGTATACCATGCAGAAATGAAAGCTGGGGATTGCTTACCACTTCTGGCGATAAATTTCCTTGAGTAATTCTGACATGTACCTGCAATTAGTCTTAAATGAACTGTTTGTGGTGTAACTGCTGTTTAATATTTTGTCAGTAATGTCAGATGTGTTGTGGCTCAGTTGGACTGTCAGGATGTGTAACCTATATACTAGTATTTGTGAAACTGAAATGTCTTAAATGTTGCATGAAAATATGTTATAAAAATAGATATGTTTCTATTTTTGGAATACCTCAAAACTGAGGAATCATGGGCCAATAAGTGCAATATTTAATGACTTACTCAGTGTATATAAACTTGTGTGAAAGGGAGAAGTGTCATGTATGTGTGATTAAGCTGTTGAATGATGCCTGTGTGGCTTAAGATTTCCAGTAGCTCTATGTGTCTTGTAGTAAAATTTATATAGTAAATGCTTTACCAGTGTAGTGTAAAATTACTCTATTCTTAAGTCATTTAAACTATTTTTCATATACGAGATGATGGTAAAAGATGTCTGTCTGTTCACTGCAAGTGCATGTCAATTTTACTTTTAGAATTGTGAGCATCCTTTTTGAAAATGATCACATTACATCAACACTAGTGGGACAACGCTTTCAGTCAGAAGATGCTTGTAACCATTTCTAATCTGCATATATTGTTAAAGCATGTTCTCTAGAAGCATAAAAAGAACCTCCTAGAGCTCAGCATTTACAGACCATTATCAGTTACATTATCTGTTTACCTGTATTCCATAGTACCATGTTGGTGTATTCTCTTTAATCTGATGCAGTTAACTCATAATACTAAACTGAAATATTAAATAAGAGAATCCAATATTCTTGCAGATGACTTGGCAAACTTCAGTTGGTGCTCTGAGTTAACATATTTGGGAACAGCTTGAAGGTCACAGGCAAGAAGATCTAGCACAGTGGACAGTGACCTTAGTCATTTATGCCAATTAATTTTCTTAACTTTTCTAGATCTTAAAGATGGAATTATATCCTTAAATATATTCACCCAGACTCTTCACTCAACAGCTACATGGCCCTCAGTCTACATGGCAACAAGTGCAACCCAGAATCTAACCATGAATTGAAAAGGAGACATCCAATCATTCCTATTTCCTTTCCTCTTATCTTTGCATATTTCTAATAATTCTGTAAGCACACAAGCAAAGGCCATTGCTATTCAGTAAAACTCTTAGGTACATTTGAGACTTTAAACCCCGAATCACCTGTCTGTGAGTGGTTCCCAGCAGTGACTATGGAATCTGCAGAGAAGTTTATTCTGTTAATTCCTGCTACATTTCTGGTTTCAAATAGAGTGTGTCATAAGCCCTGGGAATTTGCTAAATAAAATTGTGCCATTCAGTCTAGGCCAAGGGTAGTAACTGGTTTTGCTGAAAAATTTTCCTAAAAATAAATAAATAAATAAATAAATAAATAAATAGTACCACATTGAAAAGTACGTAAGTAGATTATCAGTTTGACCTGGTGCATTTCTGTGACAATGTACAAGGCTGGTTTTTATAGTTTTTAAAATTAGCCTGATCAAGAAAAGAATCAAACTCTAAGGCCTACTGGAAAACCAGAAGTATGGTTTTCCCTTCCTATGTGTTCACATAGTTTCTCTGAGCAAGTAAAGTAAACAGATTACATTAAGTAGCACAGAACAGTACTTGCAAAGAACTGAAGAGCCCTCAAAATTCTTCCTCTTTGTATACCATCTGCCGTGTCATCACCTGCAAAATTACACAGACCAGGGTAAAATGAAAATATATTTTGAGAGAAATCTGGAATTGCTTAGTAAAAGAAGGAAATCCTGAACATCTTTGTAGCTGAGCAGGAGATAAGTAACAGTCAAAATAGGAAGTACCACTTAAGTGAATATGCAGGCTGCTACAGGACTGAGGATTTACCTATTTTTTTTATTGCTAAGTGACCTGACTGTTCAAGGGCTGGCAGAAAATTTTACCTAGTATTTTTATTATTCCTCATATAAATATATACACAAAGACAAATGCTTACCTTGAAAATATGTAGCTGTTCTGGCTCCTTCAAGTTAACTTACTTGCTGAATTGTTCTTGAAGAAAAGTTGAAGTACTTGCTTAGGATACATTTGTGAGGGGGTGAGGCTCAATCTGTCCCTCCTCCTCCAACTAGTCCTGCAATATAGTGACTGTGGTTCTAAAAAATATGTTAGTTTAAAATGCTGCTGGATGACAAATGTTGTGAATCTTCTGCATCCATCTATGGGAGCTCTTGTCTGAATGTGAAGTACAAGTTTTATCCATGTGCAGAGTTTAAAATCTTTGTGAACGTAGAGACCGTGTGTATTCCATTGGATATTTTGTTTGTATGTGACTTCTGTATACCAAGTGGATTTTGTTTGTTTAGTTTTTTGTTGGAAGGTTTCATTCCTTTTATGATTACAATAAATATACATGAGACTATATTCATGAATATCTCAGTTGTGGTGACATGGTCTTACCCCTATCCTATCTCTCTTAATGTCTCTTCACCTACTATAACTGTTAAAAACAAACAAAGAAACAAACAAAAAACTTCAGTTTTGACAATATTGCCACAACTGCTGAATATCCCCTCAGCAGCACTGGTCTGTCTTAGTTCTTTCTCCATCCCACAAAGTTTACTGAAGATTTTGCCCTAGGATTCTGTGGGAGAAATATTATACATTTTCCTACCAAAGTACTGTGTTGTGGTAGACTATATGTTGGTGTTTTAGCATAGGTGAAGTTTTTTTTTTTATTATTTTGGCTGTATACACTTTCTCTTTTCACTATATAAATTGCTAAAACTCCTGCTCACAGGAATCATAGAATCATAGAGTATCATAGAATATCAGAGTTGGAAGGGACCCACAAGGATCATCGAGTCCAACTCCTGAGTCCCCAAAGGGAAAAAAAAAAAAAAACAAACAAAAAAAAACTACATCTCATCTGCAGAATAAACATTGCCTGATTAATACCCAGTTCTCAATCAACACCAAGAGCTTCCTAGCATATTACTTGGGACCCCATATCAACAGAAAGGTTTTTCTGAGTGGTCTATCTGTACAGCTCACTGCCTTGATTCACAGATCTTATCTTTCCAGTTCTTGTAATTGAATGAAATACCTCTGAGAATGAAATTCCCTTGTTCCTCCCAGCTACCAGCACCTTTCTCTTGCAATTGATCTGTGAGATTGGCCCCAATATACTTCCTCTGCCTACTAGGCTGAGTGGTGGAAAAAAAAAAAAAAAAAAAAAAAAAAGACATTGAGGAGTAAGAAGTAAAAGATAATGGGGAAGAAACAAGCAGACTTCTGACTTGTACCTTGTGCCTTGGAACTAGGATCTTTTTGCATTGCTTTTATTTGGAATATGTTAAGGCTTTAAACAAATAGAAGCAGATGGGCAGATGAGAATGATGATCCAAAAGGATAAAAACCTGTTTCAGCAACAGGTGTTTCTTTTTCAAGAAAAAAACAATTTAATTTTAATTTCAGTCAGGATGCTGGAGTCATAGATAGAAAGCTCCCAACTGCAAAAGAAAAAGGCATCAGAAAAGGTACTGAAAAAAGTATAAAATGACCCAGAAAATATTCCTAACTTTGTTTGAGGAAGGACAAATAAGCAGAATTTCCCCATGAAGTGGGCGAAGATAATTTAGCAAGAGATTATACCAAAAAGAAGAGAAACAAACTGTGTATTTACACCCAACTGAATGAGCTCAGACAGTAAATCAGAGAACTGAGGCAGTGAAGGGCAAGGATTTGATTTTGCCCAAATCTGTGCAAACCTTGAGCTGTAAAGTGAAGAACAAAGGTCCCTTCAGAAATCTTATGAACTTCCTTGCTATGTGTGCCTGTTTACACACATGCAAGATTCTGAAGAGTTAAACTATAAGCTAGAAGATTTACAACTTAAGTGGGTAACATGGAGAGGCTGTGTATTAAGTCAAGGTGAACTTAGGTCATCAGTGGTAGTCATAGGTCATGGTGTGCTGGTGTGAGGTCCTGCCCTCCATGACTTACTAGCAAGAGGTCTACCTAGGTCCCGATCCAAATGTTCCTGGGCTCCACTGGGTCTTGAGGAGCTGGAGGTGCTGGAGGAGATAACAAACTGACAGCAACCTGACTGAGCGCAGAGTAAACTCAGGCAGCTCTTCAACTCACCGCAGGGGAAGGAAGAGGAGACCAGAGACCACTTAAACATTAGGGAAAAAAAAAAAAAAAAAAAAAAGTGTGGAAGGGGCAAAATCAGTCCACACACTGTGTTGTTAGGAAGATAAAAGCAGTCTTCTTGGAGAGATATAAACTGTATTGTTGCACTCTTCACTTTTTAGTAACAGCTAAGAAGGGGAGGATAGGATATTTGGGTTCTCCCCTAAGCAGAAACATACTCTCCTGAGGACACACTGCCCTCCTCATATTCAAACAAACATAAAGAATGACTTTGGAAAAACAAATCATTAACAGCACATAGAGAGCCCATAAGGCCTGCTACAGCTCAGCCAGGCATGGACATACACGTGTGCATAGCAGGGCAGCTTTGCTGTGTGGCCTGTGCTAGACTGCTGGGCTTTCTGAGGCCCCAGGAAGTGCGTATGCACTTGTTTCAAACCATTGTTTGTGGTTAAAAATTAAGGCTATGAATAGCTTTAGAACACCTCGGGGTGCCTCACAGGATGTCTGCCTCTTGCCAGCCTTTTAGGTTTAAGTAAGGTTTTAGGGACATAACATCAGGCAGCCTATTTTTTTACAGTCCTGCCCTGCTTTTCTTTCATGAAACTGTACTCAAAACTCTCCAGAGCATGTCTTCACTTTTACTGTTATTTTTAATACACAGCAAGGAAGAAAAACGCTCGTCCTCTGACCCCAATACTACAGGATCTTTCATGCAGGCATTATCGTGGGTCAGCAACGCAATGTGTTGCTGCAGCAGGACTGTGCCACAGCTTGCACTGCTCCACATGCTGCCCAGCCAGCCATGCCCTGCTGCAGCTGTGGGGTGCCACCAGCTCAGGCAACATCTGGTGGAGGTGGAACTTGCCTTTGGGCCATCTCTTTTATTTCTGCTGGGGAACAACATCAGAAACTGTGCATAAAATAAAGCCCATTAAAAATTGCAGTTTGTTTTCTCTCTCCAGTAATTAGGAAGATGAGTCTTCTGATGTCTTTCCTTTGTGAGGACACGTAATATAGTCCACATGCCACCTGGCAAAGCAGGAAAACACTATGGTTTTACCGTATAGCTAAAATCAATATGCAATAAATGTTTCTTAGTGTCCACACAAGACAAAAACATCTGCACTAACACCACTGCATCACTGACAGAGGGATTGAACAGCCTCCATCCACGTTACAGGGAATGGTTCAGTGGCACTCGGTGGCCATTTCAGTGCGACAGGAGGGCACTGATGAGTACATCAGCAGCATTTCAGACAAATCCCTTCAGTGTGTGGCTCCTGTGCTTTTGGTCAGCAGGCTGGCTGCTATCTTCCTTTACCATATGGGTGCTTCCCATACCTTGGTTATAACATGATGAAAACACCTGGCCCTGGGATGAGAATTTCTGTCTGGAAATTGCTCAATTCCCTTTCGGCATGTGAGTCCCAGTTTTCTTCCACTAATTACTTTCCTGAAATATAATAGTAGAGATTTTTCCTACTGCATTAGCAGATAATGACTTCACTATTGTGTTTCAGAGGGAGACAGAAAGACAATTCATTAACCTGTTAAACTTTCACAGTTACATTACCAGTCTTGGCTAACGGTGATCTGCTCCTGCACAGTCCCATAAAGCAGAAATCACTGACTTGGTGTGGATGATGCTTGGCAACTGCCACAAAATCAAAATGGAGAAAACACAGAACCACATTTTGGAGACTCAGGTAGCATTTTCTTAGTGCATTGAGCTCACTGGTGGCTCTGACCTTATGAGTTTGTTTCTGCTGCCCTAGCTGAGCCAGGTGCCTCAGCATTGAGCAAATAGGTGCTTTTCCCCCAGTTCACCACTTAGACTTCAACGAGAATTTGTGAACTTTTAGTGCTGAAATTCTGAGACATGAGACCTGTTTCTTGAAAATAAAGTCCAGTAATCAGAAGAACCCTTCACTGTGCCAAGAATGGCATGGACAAATGCTGTGTTTGGATAAAAAGCTACATGCGGTGTATGAGAGATGAGGAGAGACAAGCCACAGCAGAAGGCAGCTGGGCCTGGATGGTTTCAGTGACCACAGAGACCTCATCAAACTCAGCAAAGCTGCCTCCAAGTATGAGCAACGGAAACTACGTTCTTGTGGGCAGCCTCTTTCCTGGTTGTCTGCCTGCAGCCACCCTTCACTGTCCAGCTATGAGATTTCTGTGCACTGTATTTGCTCCTGCTTTCTGGTAGGTGCTGCTCCAGCCCAACAAGTGGTTTCATCTCACAATGCAGAAAGTATGAGAGAAAAGGACAAAGGAGAATGGGTCTTCAAGGGCTGCACAAAATCTTGGTGTTAAGCAAATCATATTCAGGACCATGAGTAAAGTTAGTAAATTGGGACTGAGACAGTTCCTTTAGACATCACAGGGCTTCCAGCATGTCACTATGCCTGATGTGTGTAGTTGGTAAAACTTGCATTGACTGTGCTGAGCAAGCCTGGATACAGACGTCATAGGGGGGACTCATGAGGAGGTACTTGCTGCTGCAGCCCCTTGCTGCCATTTTCAGCGTGGCCAGCCCTCAAATTAACTAGGTTATTTCAACTTGACATCAAACTGCCCAGTGCTGAAGGGCTCAGCCAAAAATCTTGCATTCTGATGCTGCACTTTTCCAGAAATGTTTTTTTTTTTTTTAGAATCTGGTCTCACAACAGGAACCAGCCTTTACATTACACAACGACACGCAGGTGTCACTGGGTCACATCTCCCTCCAACTCCTTCCCAACCTATTTCCCCCCAGGCCACTCAGGAAGGCAGCAGGTTCCTTTCAGCCGTGGTTTATAATTGCATTAGATAGCCCTCTAATGTGTATGTGCTGCAAATGCACTTCGCTGAGCCTCAGCAGACAGTCACAGCAGCCTGGTCTCTATCCCCATCTCCTGCCAGCCAGACAGCAAGGGGAGACAGGGGCACGCAAATGTGGGGCAGCATAACCTTTTTTTTATTAAACTGCATAAGAGGACCCTGGATCAGAAGAGACTTTCCTGACAGCGCCTGCAGGTGGAGAGATCACTGCTGGCCTTTAGCATGCTGGAGATACTCTTCAAGGAGGTGGTCATTGCTTATTACTCTTGTATTTGTTACAGGCTTTACTGGGGTTGCCAGAGCACCTACCCACCTACCCAGATCACTTGCTGATTGGGAGCCATTTAAAACAGGGCTGCCTCAGAAACTGATTCCAAGCAGCACAGGTGTTTTTTTCAGAAGGCCCTGGAAGCAGCCCAGGCCCTATGTCACAGAGATCCACACCAGCAGATGTCAGTGGGAAGCTGAGGTATGCATGGGCAAGGTGGGCACCAGACAGCTTTAGGCTACACTACTGGTGCAGGGGCAGCAGGGGAGGAAGCTGATGGGCTGATGGCAGTGGTGGTGACAGGGAGGTGGCAGTGGAGGTGATGAGCACAAAGCACAGCAACAGGAGCACATGGTCTTCAGGAAATATATATGAAGGGGGGGAAAAAAAGTCCAACTCTGTAAAAGAATCTGAAATTTTTGTTCAGTGAAGAAATCCTTTCCTTCAAACAGCATTTTTCCAGAGTATTTTGCCTTGGAAGCAGTTTTGTCCATAAGAAGAAGTTTACATTTTTAACCCTCTCACTCAACTGCAGGCTGCTTGGCCCGATCAATAGCTAGAGCTGCCCTGTTGTGTGAAATTCACTTTTCCCATATCTCTGAACTCAGCAGCTGAGTGTCAGGCCTGAGCACTAAGCCAGGCTGTTTTCCTTCTGCAGCGTCAGCCCATCAGTAGATGCACAATAGCTGCTCTCCTGATCAGAACAAGAATTGAAGTGTCCTCTGAGGTTGCAATGAATGTGGCTGTGCTGGTCACTTCGACCTTCTTCTGCCTTAGACAAAGTGGCATGCCAGAAGAAAAGAAACACCCTGAAGGGCCGGGAGTTGTTATATCCTAAGAAAATCCCTAACTATAGAAGCGATTATATCCGAGGAACATTGTTTTCGACCTAACCCTTCCCCATCCTCAGCAGTTCGCATTTGGGGTGCACCAGAAGAGCTCCAAGAGGGGCCGGGAGCCGCCTGGGGGCTGCGCTGGCACCGGACGCCGGCAGCAGAGGGAGCCCGGGGGCCGGCAGAGCCGCCGGGACTGCTGCGCCCCGTTTATGCTTTGCACGTTTCCATACACCGCCTCCCGCAGCTTGCCTTTACGTGTGTGCACAGTTTTTTATTTTTTATTTTATTTATTTATTTTTTTATTTTTCTTCCAGGGGAAGATCTGTTTTGACTTCGCCACGATGTGGCGACAAGGATTTTCTATTATATTTTTTTTTTTTTGAGCTCAGTGCCATCTGCTGAACGCCTCGCAGATACCCTCATCTGCTGCCTTATACCTGTGTCTCTCCTAGCGTGGGAAAAATGTATGTTCCCTTCAGGCCCTCTCCCTCCTTTCCCACGCGGGCCACTTCCTGCTCCATCCACAGCACACATTTTTGACGGCAGCTGCTGACATTTTTCAACTCTGTCTTTAATTATAGCTTTCAATGTTGTCATCCTTCTAATTTCCCAAACCATGAGTCTGACTCCAGAAAAGCTGTGAGATAGGCGCCTAAAAGCCATATAATATATTGGTTTCATCCGTTCTATTGTCTGGCGTGTAGGGGTTTTTGACCATACTCCAAGTTTGTCTGGGACATGTTGAAAGATGCTGCTTAGGTGAAGAGAAAAGGAGCAAGGGAGAGAAATGCTTCATGTTGTCATCTCTACCATATGCGTAAAAAGATGGGACCAAGAATGCTCTCCCACTGCTCCTTGTAGATACCCCAGTCTCTGTCTCCCTATCCAAGCTCAGCACCACAATCATAGACTCACAGAATGGTTTGGATTGGAAGGGACCTTAAAGACCACCCAGTTCCAACCCCCTGCCATGGGCAGGGACACCTCCCACCAGACCAGGTTGCTCAAATCCCAATCCATCCTGGCCTTGAACAACTCCAGGGATGGGGCATCCACAGCTTCTCTGGGAAACCCGTTGCAGTGCCTCACCACCCTCTGAGTGAAGAATTTCCTCCTTCTATCTAATCTAAACCTACCCTCTTTTAGATTAAAGCCATTTATCTTTTTACTATTACTACATTCCCAGACAGAGTCCCTCCCCAGCTTTCCTATAGGCTCCTTTAGGTATAGGTTAGAATGCTATAAGGTCTCCCCAGAGACAGACTGCTATAAAGTCTCCCCAGTGCTCCACCTGCCTCTGATGCCTCTGTTGACAGCCTTGCCCTGAGCACCAACAGCTAGAACACCTCCTCCCCCACACCTACCCCTTTCCCCTAAGAAGTAGTGCTGAAACTCTAATCATCTTCTACCAGCTCTAAGACAAGACATTATGGTACCATAGTTGGGAATACCCCTGTATAGATAACCTTGGAGGCTTACCTGAATTTCTGCATTTTTTCAGACAGGATTGCTTTCTGTGCATTCGCCAACACTTGCAAGTAGGCTCACAGGGTCACCCAGACAGGCTTTCTGACATCCAGCCAGAAGCAAGTGGTGCTGCAGCACAGGACTATTGCTTGTGGAGGCCTGGGCAGAGGGCTGGCAGACAGAGAGAGCCATGATAGGGGAAACACACAGCTCCAAGTTGTGCCCATGATGTAGGATGTGCTGTAGTGTGAGCCCAGGTCTCACCTCCCAACCCATTCTTTGTCCACTTGATGGCCATGGAAGTAGGGACTGAGACTTTTCCAGTGGGGAAATGCCAAGTACATTTCCCCCCTTCCTTATAGCCAATGCATCTTGCTCTCCTTCCCTCTCCTCTCAGGCAGTGGAGAAATCATCTTTGCTTGCCATGGGAAGGGATTTATCCAAGATATCAAAGCAAAGAAACGTAATACAGAATATAGGAAACATCCTCTATGATGATGCTAACAATCTCTCGCTTTGTTTGTTTTGCCACATGGCAGGCATGTGGTCCATGAGGCTGTAGTCTGCAAAAATGCTGTATTTCACTGCTAATTTTCATGGTGTTTTTTTTTGTTGTTGTTGGTTTTTTTTTTTTTTTTTTTTTTTTTTTTTTTTTTTTACATCTCACATGCTTTCTAGGATTTTTGTTAAAAGCCTAGCTAAGACTGGCTCATTATCATGTTCAAAATAATAATTAAAAAAAAAAAAAAAAAAGGCTTACATTTTCCAAAATATTTATTGTAGAGGTAAGCTTGCAAACCTGGATTTTAAAGGCTGTCAGACCCACTAGGGAAATAGCAGGAAACCCAGATATACTTCTTTCTAATCTCCATGTCTAAGTGAAGCAGGCTCAATTCTGACCTGTGGCACCCATGTTGGAAGCATAGAGTATGGGATTGTGTCTGTCTGTCTGACTGATTGTCCATTTGTCTGTCAGGTACAGACCAGCCCCTGTCTAGAATAAGCAGAGGCTGAGGATGCCACATCCTCCCTGTCTTTCCATCTCGCCCATGGATAGGGGTTTTGGCGGCTTAAGGCTGGCATTAACAGAAGGTTTAAAGCTTTGAGGGAGAAAGATGATCTGGCTGAAAATGCTCATGTGGTCTCCTCCTAAAACATCATCCCTGAAATGGGAGAGGAGGCTGCTTCTCTCCTTGCACCACTTGCATCTAAAATATCACAGCTGGCCCCGGACAGCTCTGCCAATGCCTGTCTCTGCCGGGGATTTGGTCCCAGATTTCAGCATACTGCCTTAATTTGCCTGCAGCAAGCAATTAGGAGAAGTAGCCCAGATCTGATTGTGACAGCAGCAGCAATTATTACCTGCAAGAATGAGCAGCATGAAAAATGGGAAAAATGAACCCCAGAAACAGTGGCAAGACATGGCAGCCCACTTCAGACGTGGATCATTAGATTTTTTCTTGGGGAGGACCACTGTGACCATCCATGGTACAGCATCCCTTACCACATCCATTTTTACCCTCTTATATTCCAGCTTTAACTTAGCCATCAGTTTGTCCTAGTACCAGCCAAGTCTTTCTCTTTGAATGGTGACTCTGGGACAGAAAGATATGTTGTAAAGACCCATTCACTAAAAAAAAACAGCCATATCCTGGTTATTGGCCCCAACCCTGTGAGATGAGGGCAGCCTGGGAGACCTCACCTCTGTTCCCAGTGCCATCCTGGTTATCTGTCCACTGCAGTCTCCACTAGCTCTGAATTTCTCAGCTTTGAACAGAAATTGACTGAAAATGGCAAGAAGGAGTATATTCCAGCTGGACTGGTACCTGCAAGAGCTACCAAGTCACAGACAGAGTGATGAACCAAATACACACAGGGGATGAGGCTTTGATTTATAAAATTCATTGTCATTAAACAAATGAGTGAAAACAATTTCATACTTCTATTACAGGTCATGATGTGAGGGGTTCCATACTTCATTAATTTCACATAGCCTGTGGCTGCATGGGGTTTTTGCATGTTATTATTGGACAACACAAAGACGTGGTAGTGAGTGAGCTACCACTGTGCCAGAAGAGCTTCCTTGGAACAGAGAGCATCTCACCTGCCTGGCTGTGACAGGAAGAAAGCAGAGCCTGAGGCTGCAGGAGAGTTTTTCAGCTCCACCTGAGCGTGGTGAAGCAGAGCTCATGTTACTAAACTTCCACATCTTCAGGCATAAGCAGCAGGAACCTTAGACGTCACAGGGCATTGGGTCTGAAAGAGGTGGCCAGCAAAGAAAAAAGGACAGAAAACCTCTTGCTTGGTCAAAAATACATCTCTTAAAGAAAGGGTACAGAGTAGTCCTATGCTAAGCGTTACTGTGGCTAGCCACAGTATTTCCAGCCAGGACTCAGAGATCTCTGCGGAGCAGAGTTTTGGCTCAGTGCAAGAAGGGCAGATGGATTTGACTCACCCAGTGACAATCCACACTTGTCTGCTTCAATCCCTGCATTCATTTGCAACGTGTGCAGCAGAGATAAGTGTATTGGGCAGAGAGCAATGGTACTGACATGAAGAGCTTATGAATTCTGACATACTGACTCATAAACTGTCACTGGCTTTAGAGGCGCAAATTGCACTTAGCCCCCAGTTCACCAGTGCCAAGAGAAGGGGCCACCAGTGCTGGCAAGATCCAGGAAAGCCTCCATCCCTCCAGAGCAGGAGGCGAGCAGGTGTCAGATAGGGAAAGGTGCATGAAGACATAAGGAGTGGCATGGCAGAAGTGGCAAATTTAGGCCTTACTGAGAGAAGTGGAAGTGAACAGAGCCATTTACAAAGCATCTAGGTGAAGGAAGTGGCATGTGAGAATTAGGAAACATCAGGTACAGAGCAGGTTGTGAAAGGCTGCAGATACTGAGGGAAAAGCACAAATTATAAGAAAAGCTGAAATATGGGAGCTACTTGAGACCATGAAAGTATCTTATTTTTGATACCAGCATCTCCATATTTGCTTCTTTTTGGGTGAGAGAAGAAGCTGCCCCGCTGCAAAGGGAAGCAGAGTTTTTGCAGGCCAGGCAGGACAGGGCAATAGAAGGTGCAAACTGGGTGACCTCCTCTTATCCACCATCATGTCCTGCACCTGCATTTGACAAGGGTACTTGGAAACCTGCTGGTTGATTTGTTAGTCCTTACAATAGAACTGCTTTCCCCCAGGGATAACAATAACAGCAATGCTTTCATGAGGCCAGTTTCAGCTCTCTTACTGCCTGCCGTAAGGCTGAGTGAAGGCCATCTTCGTATGTCTCCATGAATTGTCCAGGAATGACTTTGCAGACAACTGTGCTGCAGGGTCCTGTGATCTCAAGGAGTAGGAGGGCCATGAAAGGCTGCTGGAGATGGTAACAGCCTCTGCAATGGGAGCTTAGTCTGCTTCTGCCTGAATGCCTTTGCTAAAGACTGGAGGGCATGCATAAAGTCTTGTAAAGTGTGCAGACAGCAGTCACTTCCAGGAAAACCCTGAGCAAAGAGGTGGAGAAGGTCTTACAGAATGAGAAAGACATTTCTTGTCATTGTAGTGGAAAATCCCTTCCTTGGGCACATGACTGTTAGCTCTCCCCAAATCCTTTTTTAAAGCTGGATCACACACTGACATACAGAGTAAAATAATGGCCTCAGAGTTGCTATTAGATAATTCTGATTGCTTTGCTGGAGTCTTCCAGAACACACCATGTCAAGTAGGTAGTGGCTTCTCACAGAGCTGTAAGTAAACAATATGACAACTAGGCTGTAACTCTCCAAATAAAAATAATTTCAAATGTCTGATTACAATCTGACAAACAATCTACAGTCTTTTTAATTCTCCAACATCTTGGCTAAAGCCTCTTTTTTTATTTTTTTATGTTAGGCTTTTGGAGCTTAAGGTTTTACCATTATTTTAACTTTTATTAACTTATTATAAATCCCATTGTTTTCATATTTAAAGCAGGATAAACTCTTCAGTTAAAATAGCTGTGTTTTCTCTACCACTTACAGTGATGACTGTCTCTGGAGCAAGTTGACAATGTGTGTTGTTTTTACATTTCATCAAAGCAAAAGACCAAGAGACCCTCTCAAGGGAGTGAGCCTCCTCTCTACCATGCTTCTCAGGCTCATCACTTTTTATATAGGCAAAGTGGGAAATAAATAAATAAATAGAAATAAACTAATGAAATAAATAAAACCAGCAAAGAATGTTTTAAACATAATCCAATGAAGCTTTTGTTAAATGGCAAGCATGTCCCAATTTTTTTTTACACCGCTATGTTACTTTTAAAGTGTGTGTGTTTTTTTTAATGGTTTTGAGACAACAGAAAATTATAAATTAAAGTCTATTGTTATCGTGTGCTAAAAAGACAGTCTTCCCACTGCAAAAAGGTCATAGTCTACACCAGAAAAGCAATGATGTGTATAAATAGATGTGTTCAACACAAAACAACAGCAGTTATTTAAATCAGCACAGAACACCAGTGATCACATACTAAATGTGTGAAGTCTGATTCACCTTTCATGTCCATGTTAAATAAGAACTTCTCAATAAAACTTCAATTTATTGCAAGGTTAGCAGCTATATTGGGCCTATGCTGTAAGGTTTCTGTAGAGGGGTGGGGATGAAGATTTTGGAGCTACAGCCAACTCAAAAAAGGACACACCCCTGGCCAGAGCTGAGCCAGCAGGCACAATGTTTGTTCCTCTGGGAGAGCAAATTTTAAAAAGGGGAAAAACTGCTGCATTACAGCAGTTGGGAGAGAGGGATGAGAGCCAGCCCTGAAGACCCCAGGTGAGTGCAGCATGAGGGCAGGAGGTGCTGCAGGCAGGCAGCAGCAGTACCCCTGCGGGCTGTGCAGGGAGAGACCCCTGGTGGAGCAGGCTGTCCCCCTGCAGCCCATGGGTCCCACATGGAGCAGATCTCCACGCTGCAGCCCCCCCATGGGTGGAGGAGCCCCCGGTGGAGCAGGTGGATGTGGCCTGGAGGAGGCTGCGGCCCATGGAGAGCCCCCGCAGGAGCAGGCCCCGGGCAGGAGCTGCAGCCCGTGGAGAGGAGCCCACGCAGGAGCAGGGGGTCTGGGGGGAGCTGCCCCCACCCGTGGGGGACCTGTGCTGGAGCAGTTTGCTCCTGGGGCATGGACCCCGTGGGACGGAGCCGTGTGGGAGCAGTGCTTGAAGAGCTGCTGCCTGTGGGCAGCCCCCGCAGGCTCATCTGGGGAAGGACGGCATCCATGGGAGGGACCCCATGGGGAGCAGGGACAGAGAGGAACCATGGAGGAGCTGCAGTGACAATATGCTATACACTGGCAGCAACCTCAGTACATCATCCCTCTGCGCCACTCAGGGGGAGGAACAAAAACAGGGTGAATAGAGGAAAGGTGGTTGTAGTTTGCTTAAAGCTCTACTGATATTTTTTGGCAATAAATTAATTGTTTATGAGCGAAGTCTGTTTTGCTGGTAATTGGCAAGAGATCTCTTTGTCCTTATCTCAACCCCTGAGATCACAGAATCTCAGAATGTTTAGGACCCAAAGGTCCTTCCCTTCTACTCAGCACTGGTGAGGCCACCACACCTTGAGTACTGTGTCCAGTTCTGTACTCCACATTACAAGAGAGCCATGTAGCTATGTCATAGAGTATAACAATGGGCTACAAAGATGAAGGGCCTTGAGCACCTCTCCTTTAAGGAAAGGCTCAGAGAGTTGGGACTGTTGAGCCTAGAGAAGAGAAGGAGCAAAGAAGATCCTATCAAAGTGTATAAATACCTAAAGGGAGGGTACAAAGACCTCCTTGCTGCTTGACCTGCAGGGAATAATGCATAATGCATCCCTGGACACCATTAGCTTTCTTAACAGCAAGGGCACATTGCTAACTCATGTTTATCTTGGTGTCCACAAGGAATCCTAGAGCTTTTTCTGTAGAGGTACACTACTAGTTACTGGCATCCAATTAGTCTTTGGACCATTGACCACTACCCTTTGGGACTGGCCATTCTGCCAGTTTTTAATCCGCTTAGTCTACCCATCCAGCCCATACTTACCAGCTTGTCTGTGACGATCTTATAGGGAACAGTGTCAAAGTCCAGTTAGAGAAACAATAAGGAATATCACCACCCTAACCAAGACTATTAGAGTGAGCCAAATTCAACTGCTGGCCTCTTTCTTTGTCCCTTTCTTCGCACTCTTCTGCACAAACTATTGCATTTCTTGGCTGTTTCTGTTCACTGTGCTCTTAACTGTTTTCTCATCATACCTTCTCTTCCCTGTTCTACCGAAGACAAGGAGAGAGGGAGTGGTGTGTGGGCACCTGGTGCCCAGCCGAGGTCAATCCACCACACCGGTTTACAATATTTTATTTCCAAAAAGTGTGTGTTCGTGCTATTGCATGTGGAATAAAGGTCTGAGCATGTTGGCCAGCAGGTGTGTTACTTTTGGGATCAGCCAGTGGGTGTGTTGTTTAAAGGATGAAGCTTACATTTTATATTTATATGCATTGACATCTGTGGGTGTGTGTCTACCATATCTTCATTTAAGATTTAGGAAACCAGTTGTGTGGAGGGGAAAGGAAAGAGGATCAAAAGCTCAGTTCTGCAAAAGTGACAGCAGAGCCTGTGGAAAAAAAAAAAAAAAAAAAAAAAGATTTTTGGGACAGATAACAATGCAATCGGTTTGAAGTGTTTATAGTCAGTTTTACTGGGTGTGGAGTGGAAGGAGGTCTTAAGCAAAGAAGGAATCCATGTAATTCTTTCTCCTGTATCAGGAAAAAGACCCTGTATTCAGCATCTTCAGCTCATCCTGTCCTACCAAAGACATTGATATCCAGTTTGCAGATGTCCAGACAACCATGCACTATAATCATGTAAAAGAGACACATCTCTGCATCTATTGCATCTCGGGTCAATCAGAAGCAAACACATAAGTGTTTCTTTCAAAGGCCAGCTTGGTATATTAGCTTTCCTCTTTTACATTGCATAGAACAAAGTGTCTCCACCATCCATCTCCTTTACCTGGCATCAACGTATTACCTGCAAAAGCCTCTTTGTGTCCTTCCTGAGCTCCACTGAGGCTTTCTAGGAACACATACAGTAAGTGTGTTGTTATTACAGGTCCTAAAAGATCCTTTTGTTTTCCCAACAGAAATGTTCTGCATGATCAGTCACCATCCCTGAGAGTGTTTAAGGAAAGCCTGGACTTGGTGCTTAGGAACATGGTTTAGTGAGTGACATTGGTTGTAGGGGGGATAGTTAAATCAGATGATCTTGGGGATGTTTTCCAACCTTAGTGATTCTATGATGCTGACCTTATTCATGTATCAAATAAATCAAATTTATATATACAAATAAATCCTGACCTATTGAGATAACTCTGAGCAGCACCATGACAGTTGTATTGCCTGATTCCTCATTCAGCATGGAAACTTTGTATTTGTATGATGTGGAAACTTCACGTGGGATTTCCTAGTCCTCATCAGCATGTTTTCATCCTTGCTCAGACAGCCAGAGACTTCCTTTTGAACAAAGTTTTTGTCTTGCCAATTCAGACAGGACTTGTGCATACCGTCAAATTTCACTTTTGAAGAATGTGATGGGTAAGAAAATGAATCATAAAGCATCTGGGAAACTTGTCAGTTGGGCACTGACAAAAAGTAGCCTCTAGAAAAAGAAGTCTCTTCAGAAGAGGCAGTTTCTCCAAAAGAAAAATAACGCAGTTGGCATAAAAGGGTAAAACAAAACTTCCATCTACTTGAATGTCATACTAGAAGGCATTTTGGTCAAACAGATTTTTGAGTAGCTACATGTAATTCCAAGACAAGAGAGAGGTCAGATTACGTGATCTAATGATTCTGCAATCCTCAAAGTCTGTGGATAAATAAATGAAGAGGGAGTCAGAGATATGGGGTGTTTTCAGCTGAATGACTCTGAAGTTGAAACTGCAAAGGATTCCTGCCTCCACTTTCTGTGTTTGAAACATTTCAGTCAACAGGGCTGATGGTTTCTTTCCCACCAAATCATGTCACTGGCTTTTACCAATGAATTCACTCTTTGGTTCATATATGACACACTAATGACAGACCACCTTTAAAACAGACATTTATGAGTCACCTGCCATTCAGCTGTGCTCTCCAAAACTGTACTTTGAAGACATAAGACACAGCCTTGAAGAAACGCTCTTAAAATCTCTGAATCATTTCCCCTGATGCTATCATTCTAGAGCAGTCTGAAAACGCTGAAAATTCCTGGAACAGCACAGCTTGATTTAACTACAGCAAGCATACCTCTCCATGTCTCAGAGCAGTTTTATTTTGCTTCAGGCTGAGAACTTTGACCAGTAACTCTGGAAGCACAAGGCAGGCCTCAGGGCAATATGCCCAGCTTCCCACTGCTGCCTCTGCTGCCTGCTGAGCTGGAAAGCTTCATGTTTTCCTGTTGTAGGAGCTGTTAAAAACTGGAGATATCAGGAAAAAAAGGAAAAAAAAGAAGGAAGGAAGGAAGGAAGGAAGGAAGGAAGGAAGGAAGGAAGGAAGGAAAGAAGGAAGGAAGGAAGGAAGGAAGGAAGGAAGGAAGGAAGGAAGGAAAGAAAGAAAGAAAGAAAGAAAGAAAGAAAGAAAGAAAGAAAGAAAGAAAGAAAGAAAGAAAGAAAGAAAGAAAAAGAAAGAAAGAAAGAAAGAAAGAAAGAAAGAAAGAAAGAAAGAAAGAAAGAAAGAAAGAAAGAAAGAAAGAAAGAAAGAAGGAAAGAAAGAAAGAAAGAAAAGGAAAGACTCACATGCTTGCAAACGTGCAAATTCATACTATCGTTCTGTGAAATACTCTTTAAGCTTTCAGCTCGTTTCCACATGGTGACACAATAGAGCACATGTTTTCAGTACTTGGAGGAAGAATTTCCTGAATGAATTCACTGCTTCCAGCTTCCTGAAAGTATGTTTTAATCAGTTCTCCTTGGCGGGCATATAAGACACTC
Organism: Aythya fuligula; assembly: GCF_009819795.1. Taxonomy (NCBI): domain Eukaryota; kingdom Metazoa; phylum Chordata; class Aves; order Anseriformes; family Anatidae; genus Aythya; species Aythya fuligula. The sequence goes on from NC_045593.1 coordinate 20,483,381, forward strand.
CATATTTCTAATGAGGCTTGCATAGTCTCAAATGGAAGGGGGGGGAAAAAAATCACTTTTTAGGTATGTAATTCTTTCCACACATGTCTGTGTCCCCCCCCCCTTCCCCCCCCCCGCCCCCGAGGTTTTCATAGCAAGACTATGCTTTGAATTGATTGAATTAGGTTAGGATCAGGTGGCACTGCCATGCATTAACGCAACGTGATGCTGGTTGTGCTAGAGATGATTCAATAGAGGCAATGAGCTAACATTATAAAACCGAGTCTTCAGTTCCTGCTGTTTTCATTAGGAGCCCAGATTTCCAAGCCACATTTATGATTTGAGTTGTAAGATGTCTAGATGAAATTTTTGTCTGCATGGGGGCTTCAGGAAGACCAGTGCTCTGCTTACATCCCACTTAAGCTGTGTTTTGAACAGCCTAGTTGTCTATATTGATTTTTGGCAACAGTCACAGCCAACTTTGATATCAATCAGAAGCAAAGCCACGGTGCACATGGTGAGTTACAGAGGCCATGCCATGGCACAGGTTCAGTGGCATAATGGGAAAGTGATAAAGACATCAGCTTCAGCTCCCTGTTCTGTTCCTGACATCCCACATGTGCTGGTGGGTGAGAGGGTACAGACCAAGCCAGACAGCTCAAGCTTTTACTGGGTATTGAGGAAAATGAATGTGGTAAGTCAAGATCTGCTTGTTTATTGTTTTTCACAGCGTTAAACCATCCAGAAGAGCACAAACTTAGGACTGTATACTATCCCCAAGTGTTTTGCCTTTTCTCTCTTCCCTCTTGCTCAAAATTGGAAGGGCTATATAAGCAAGTTGTGAGTAAAATGGTCCCTTGGCCCCTTTTTTCTTTCATACTGGGATGTCCTCTGTAAAGCTGAATGAAAAGCCTGGGAGTGAGGTGCAACACATCTATGGCATGTAAGCCTGAGGTAACTGTGGAAAAAAGGCTTCTGGATTTGGACAACAGGCGTTGTCTAGAAGGCTAACACCTTGGGAACAAGTTTTTTCCTCACAAAACAGGAAAGCACGTCTATACATCACCAAGTGCCCTGGACATGAGTGGCCCTGGGTTAAGCTCTGCTCGACCCAGACTGATGATCCCACACTGGAGAGGAATGAGGTGAAGTGGTGCTGTAATTCTGCCTTGGATGAGCCTGCACAGCTCTCACTGGGCATTGAACAAGTGTGCTTGAGAGCACAATGTGACCCTGGGACAGACTAATGATGCTTGCCTTGCCCCTCTAATGCTGCTTTTATTCGTGGGTATTTATATCATCAGGTGTCACAGAGAGAAAGCAGACAAGCAAATGCTACTTTATTTTTAATCCTTATAAAAAACTTAATTCCATAAACCTCCTTCGATGTGTCAAGATACATGCACCTGCTCAGAAGAAACAAACATAGGAAAAGAGGGTGGGAAGTGTCAGCAGATTTTTCACGTGGCTTAGCAGTCGTTTGTCCCCGGTGTACCAGGGGACTCATCAGTGGCAGGAATAGCAGGTGACGCACTGGCAGCCTGTGCTCTTGCACATCCCTGGTGCAGGTTGCGTGTTCACTCTTCAGATGCTATGTGTCACACAAGGGAGACAGGGGATTTGTCAAGGCTGAATCCACCTGGGGCTGGCTGTCAGCATGGCATCCCTACCGCTTGCTTACCTCACTTGTTGAGATGCTTTCTACAAGGTGTTTTTTCCCTAAAGAGGTGTGCTTGCTGCTGAGGCTGGGAACAGAGCAGATGCTGTGCTTGGGACGATTTCTTGAAACAGAGGGGCCCTAAAACATGTGTCCTGCTTGCTGTTCTGTACAGCTGCACCTGTGACACAGGAGGGCAGATGTCACAGCGCATGTCACTCTGGGAAGAGCATCTGCGCCACAGTCTCTGTGGCTTGCTGCACATGCCCTCAGAGAGTCTGTTCAGTGGTCCATGCTGCACAATTGGCATCCCGATACAAGGTTCTGATCTAGGTCAGCAAGCTTGTTTATTAGGGAGGTAGCTGGCAGAGACTGCAGGGAGAGCTGCCTTGCATTCATTGCTTTTCTATATGCCTAAAGGGAAATAGGTCTGATGACCATTATTTCCCCCCATCCCTTTTTTTTTTTTTTTCTTTTTTTTTTCTTTCCCAGTGCAGAAGAAGGAATCGTTTCAAACACAGATGGGTTTTCCCAAGGAGTGCCTTGCTCCATGTCAGGTGTTTTGCTGCAGCATGAGTCATAAGTGTCCTGGAGACCTGAAAGTGTGATCTCTGCCATCTCAGCAGTTCATTTCACTGCTCATTTCATCAGTGGAGAACAGCATGCTGTTTTCATTACTGCCTCTAATTAAATACTAGGAGGATGTCCAGCACTAGCACTGAGGCACCCAGCCATAATGTGGCTAGTAGCACATGGTTTCCCATGCTCATGTGCAAAGGAAATTCCTCTGGCTGGGAGATCCCTCCATGAGATAGGGCAAAAGCATGGGCCTCCTACTGGAGAAGGAAGCAGCCAATTTTCACAGCCGTGCTTTTCTCCCTCTTCCACATCTCCTGTTCCTTTTAGGGCTTCTACCCTTCCAACACCCACAGAGACTCCTGCCAGAGCCTGCTGCCAGCTTCCAGACCAGCCAGCATTCTGGGCCTCCTTTTTCTGCTTGAATACTCCTCTTGTCTCTGCAGTTTTTCAGGTGGCCACGTTTTATGTTAGTGCCCAGGTGAAATTATTAACTCAGACCCAGTTCACAGGCCACTTTTCAAGGACAAAAGATGCACCTATGTGTCACCACGCTCAAATCCATTCGGGATTTGTGCCTTTCTCTCCAAATACCATGAAAGGAGAGGTAGGCTCATGCAAGGCTTCAAAAAGAGGGCTTTTTCCCATGGTCAGAAGCCATACAACCTTAGATTTAACATGTATGCCTGCTCTTAGTGGTAAATATCTGCCTGGCCCAAGTACTGCCCTATCCCGATTCCAGGCACAGGCAAATAGCTCTAATGCAGGCAGAGGATGTACGTTTCATCTCTATCCAAGTGGACCATTGGCTTTTTTTGCACTGTGAACCAGTCTTGACAAGTTTTGAGTATGTCAGGCCTCCTTTAGCCACCCTGGCAGTTATATCTGAGCACTTAGGCTATATATATATATATATGTTTGTTTGTTTGTTTTTTGCTTTTACTTTTCTCCTATGCTGAGATGTCTTGATCTGCCATGACAAGCTCAACTTTTCACTGTGATATTTTTCTGTTATGGTTGCATTTCCCCAGGCAGCAGTGAAGGCTGCTGGGTGTTTAAATCTTAAATGAAAGGCATCCTCCTTGTACTGATGGGCTGCATCCCCACAGTCAATGAATGGCAGAGAGCCTGCATGCACATATGGTGAGCTGTTGCACTCAGTCCTGCACAGAAATGTGGACAGTGTCAATGTGAACATGGTGACACCCATCTTTGTGTGATGACAACATGTCATTTTATGCTGCAGTAGCTTTTGTATTCTCTAATAAGCATTATTTCA
>NC_045593.1:25394371-25521871 GCF_009819795.1 Aythya fuligula
TTCTCACCTTGTTTTTTCACACTTTTCTCCTAATGACTTTGTGGTGAACAATGCCTTGACATATTAAGACTTAAAAAAGCAGTTCTGAAATGTTCCTGAAATAGTATTGCTAGGTATGTGGTTGATTAAAATTTTCAGTTTAAATAATTGTTCTGTATTGTTGATTTGGATTAGGAAATGTTTCTTTTTATGGTTGCATACAGTTTTGGTTACTGTTCGTGTCTTTACCATCTGTGTTCTCGACTTAAAGGTGCCAGCAGGATTAGGGGAAGTTAAATGGGTCTTTAAGTTGTGGAATGGTGTTTAGGAATTCATGGCTGTAAAAGAAGGTTTGTTACAAATTTTTACAATTAATTAATTTGGAATATTTTCATGAAAAATGTGCAAAAAATCATTCTACTTTTTCCACTGATAGAGCTTTATAACACCAGCAGTTTTTAAACATTATGACTACATAAATCATAAATTTCAACTATTATTTAATGTGTATTAAAAGTCGCTTAATATTGAATTAGTTTTATTAAATTCTCATTGTCATAGTCTTCCTTCTGCTACATTTGTTTGATTGACTAAATCTTTGGAGAATGTAGATGATAGTAGCAGAAATAATTCATATGAGAACCAAAGTGGTTGAGAAAAAACTGCCTGCCTAATTTGTATTTAGTAATCAACTGAAGGATCTAGTACAGCCACAGCTACTGTTCAAAGCAATGTACTTAAATTCATTGAACTGATGCCATGAATTTTATTTTTGAGTCCCATAGAAGAATGTGTCTTTGAATTTCAACATAGAAACAGGAGGTAACTTGATATAAATAAATATTAACATCTCTTAACAAACTATGGACTATATCAGATTACTTTTTTTTTTTTTTTTTTTCTATTTAAGGCCAAAAAGTGAAGCTTATGGTAAATAAAACGTGGAAAAGCTGTATTTTAGCAGAGGCCACAGGTGTACTATAAGTTTCATGAACTAAGGAGTAAAGATTTTTTTCAGGTTAAAATGAGTAAAATTATGTGCAAATGTATTATTGTTACATCAATATAATGTACCATTAAAAAAAAAAAAAATTGCATTTAAGTACACCCATGTTGGGGAAATGGTAATAAAGATGTCATATGTACCAAGTTCGGTGCCGATTTTGGATTTTTGTTCATGTAGGTGGGTTACAATGCATTAAAGTCATCCTGATACGGACAAAATAACACTTTGCTTCAACAAAATATAGTGTCCGAGATTAGAATATAGTTATATTAAACCAGAAAAGATGCAATTTACATTTCAGCATTTGTAAATATCTGTGTGAGATATGAAATATGAGGAGTTACAGGCTGAGTTTACTGTGGTTTGTTGGTAATACTGTATAGTATTTCAACCCACATTATACACTTATCCTGACACAAGAGGTCCATTTCTGGGGAAATGTTTGAAGTAGGTGCTTCTGCTGGAAGAAGTCAATAATGCAGAAATTGCAATACTGTAACCCTAGCTGTAAAATTATACCTCATAACCAGTAGGGTTCAGTATGTTTTCACTTTAGAGGTCTTGTGCTGAAGAATACTGGCTGTTTGCCAAAATCAAAATACTATATTAGAAACCATTCGTAAGAACTTCTTTGAAGTCATTTAGTCTCAATGCCAAAATCTATATTAATCCCTATCTGCAGCATCCACTATTTCAAACTCATAATTAGGACACAAGATGAGGCTGACACCTTATTCTGTTTTTCCAGCTCTTCAACTGCTTTGGATAATCCTCAGGCTCTCCAGTTAGGTGGTCAGTGGAAGGGTCAAATCACTAAATTGAAGTAAATTATTTGTCCATATATTGGGAGAATAGGCATCTAATGGCTGTTGTAAAGTTTAGAGTACTACAGATCCCAGGGTGTCCTATGGGGAAGAATGTGCAATTCTGAATTTATGCTAAGGCTTGTGGGCCATAGTTAAGACACAGAGCTCAGCCCTGTCCTTCATGTTTTATAAGAATCCTGATTTAATCATATTTCCATTTTGTTGCTACTGAAGCTCTTTCTTGTTGGAGTTTTAAAAAGATTTTACTGACATTATCATTGTATTATTTATGTTTTTCATTATGCACAGCATAAGGTAAAGGCAAAAATGCCAAATCTCAAACAAAACAATGTGTTGTTGCAGTTTAATGCTCTGAGATCTCTCATACATGCAAAATTAAATGTATTTCACTGGCCCTCAGTTACACATAAAATACAATTTAAGTACAGTCTCAGTTTTAAAGGTGCTTGATTAGTCTGGTATGGGTTTAATAGAGTTTTCTGCTGTTTGTGATTAAGTCCTATTTCTCCTTCCTTTATATCATGAATTAATTCTTTAATGTTTAAGAACAATACTTTTTATTGAGATAGGGTTACTGGACATATGTGTAGATTTTTATATTTTAAGGGAACCAATGAGAAGTCTAAGGAACATAAAAATTTAAGAAATAGGGATAATTTAACATTACAGAAGATTTTAATCATCTCTAGATTCATAGACCACCTCGAACACACTACTTGTTGAAAGGATGGTTTTATGCCTGTTTGAGACCACATAAATATTAGAGAAAACAAAACAGCCAAGAAAGGGATTAGTTTTGGCAGTGTTACAGAGGCAGACGATGGAGAGTTACGATAAAAGCCCTCTTCTGCTTGCAATTGATCGTGTGATTAAAAAAATCAGTGGGAGATTTGTTTGTTGGTTTTAATATTCTTGTAAGTTTTTAGAGATGAAAATGTGATTCTATCTATGTTGGAATTCAGTAAAAAATTTTGGAACTCACTTTCAGATGTCTGAAATTGTTGGCCAATACTGGTTCAAAAATATGAACATTAATACTCAAACTTTCAATTAGCCTCATTGACATGTTAATCATTTAGGGAAATGTAGAGCCTAGAAGTTGTTGGCAATTCAAAAAGAATTGAATTAGAATGTGTTAGAAATTGAAGGTCTTCATAGTAGATGCAGCTTTAAGAAGGTGTTTAGTAGATGTATAGCAGTTGAAAGAGCCTTTGGTGGAAAGTTATTCTAAGTATTTACCAGAATTTGATATGGTGTCATCAACGGTCTGTCTATCTAGACAAATTAGCCAAAGTTAAAACACTGTTCCCTGTAACTTTTCTGCAGTACAGAATATATGAACTTGCTTGTTCGCTTTTCTGTTTTTTTCTTCCTTTTTGTGAGGATGCTGTCTGTTTGGCAAGCCATATTAACAAGATTGAAGTATGCTTCATTGTCAGGGTTTGCCACAGCCTCTTGAAATAATGGATGTAGGATGTTGAAAATCTTTCTTTTTTTATAAATTATTAATTATTTTTGTAGGAGTTCCATAAAGAATATATTGCCACGTGCACATCAGTAATATGTAACTGGTAATGGAGCAAAAAATCATTCATATGCTGCCATATACTGCTATATTCTGCCAGTAGTTTTCTTTCCTTTGTTTGCCTATCTTTACATTTTTCTCCTAATACTGTAAACCTATGGTTAAGTTGTTCTTCTGGCTTGAATTGAAAGATCATGTAAATGTGGCTGGGCTGTGAGATAGCCCTTCTTATCCTTTGAGCTGTTCAGAAGTTACTGGAGCATAGCCTTACAGTGAGTGTAGGAGAGGATATAGCTCTCACAGCTCAGTAGGTCATTCTTGGATTATGTCATGGATATTGCCAATAGGAGGGCAGTAGAAGGGCTACTTAGATTAAATGATTCAGTCCACTGCTTTAACAGAATGTAATTTAGAGGAATAGAATATAATTATTGTCATTCTTAGAAGAAAATATTTTTTCCAATGATACATGTTTTATCCAAACGTATGTATATATATTTCAGAATCAGGATCAAAATTTAGTCTACATTTATTATTAAGACATTATTAAACAAAGGAGCATATACAAAATAAAAGACAACAGACATAATAATGTGCTCTTTCATAAAAATAAAAATAATAATAACAATAGTACATCATACAGGAAGGTCTCTCTAGCTCAGTTTTTTATAATAGGTTTTATAAAACCTGTAGTGCTTCTTATAATAACAGGAAGTTGTTTGTTTTTATTACTTTGACCTTAATTATTGAGGACTTACTGATATGCAAAAACAAGTATGTTCGTGCGCAGAGGATTTACTTATTTGTAGCTGGTCATCTTTTTTGTGATAAAATTAAAGGTACTGCTGGTGATCTTACACATTTCCTTTCATGTGGTTAATGAGTGGGGGACTTTTAAGGCAAAACCTTAATGTTGCCTTTCTTATTACTGTGTAAAAAGTAAGTTAAAGATATTTGCATCATCTTTGCAAGATAGGGATCATCTTTGACCACGGGCGGTATAGCATGGGGGCTAGCCTGATTCATACTTGTAGTTTTACCATGTGACAACACTATGTAGTCCCTACGCTGACTTTTAATTCTTGGTGGCCTTCAGTCATAGTGCGGTGGGAGGACAGTTGGTGTTTTAATTTTTGTATTTCCGTCATTCTAAACAGCTGTATAAAAAATAAAAGTTTTGCAAGTTTAATCTTAATAATCTTCACCCAAAAAAAGCAGACACGCTATGTCATAAAATAACTATTAGTGACTAGTTTGTATCCTATAAATCTAACTTGAGTTGATAATATGGTCCATTACCAGCTAACTGCACAGAGTATTTTTCATTTTACACTCTTCAGTTACTTTTTAGTGAAGTGTTAAAAAATATGAAGCTTTTCTCCTCTCTAAAATTGCACACTGTCTGTCTGTTATTAGGGAGATAACAGCTCTTATAAATGTTTCAGTAAGCGTTAAGTAGACAGTTATGTGCACTCTCATTCCACGCTTATTTGCTTACTGTAATAAACTGATAAAATATGTGTGGTTTGTCTCTGTGTATCTGCAGGCATCATGAGTCACATAGATTTCCTTTAGAAATAATGTTGTGTCTGCAGAATTGATTGGTTATTTTCATAAACCATCCAAAGGTACACAAACGACTTCTATTATTTAAACATATGCTATGTAAGATTTGTAGGGGATTATCTCATGGTTACTAGATGCTTCTTGTTCTATTAACTCTTTGGAGGGTTATTTTAACCCCTGAATGATTGCAGGTATCCTGCCCTGTAGGTTTCTATAAGCATTGCAAATGTATGCATTAGAAATGCTAAAATAAAAACAAAAAACTGTTTACCAGACTCGTGCAACTGTTCAGTAGACTGCCTTACAGTCAAATCAACCTTTGTTAGCTCACAATCTTGACCAGCAAACAGATGTCTTAAGAATTTTAATTTTTCCTGGAATAAATGTCTTTGTTCAGGAGACATCTAATTTATTTATTTCTAGTACTGACACATTAAATGCAACTAGAAATTAATGTCCTATAGGCTTTAAAACATAATATTATTTTTCTATCTGTCTTTTGCATGTCTTACATTTTGTAAAGTATGATATTGAAAGTAAAAGTGAATGTCCTCACATGAGTGAAAGTACGAATGAAATATGAGAAGTAATGCTGTGAGAGGCATAGATTAAATTCTCTAAGTAAAATTTGTAGGCAGATTTCAATAAGACTTGAGTCAGTGTCACAATTTAAATATATTGAGGGATTTTTGTGTCATGTGCATATGCATCTTTACTAGATATCTGTCTACTACTTAGGTCTTCATTCCTATTAACAATGTTATAGAAGTTACATGCCTGCACAGACAAGCAGAGCACTTCAAAATACTTGTTTTAACATGAATAAAACATATTTTCTGAGCTTATTAATGAAAAATGGCTGGACTGTTTAATGAAATAACTTTGCAGTTATGTTTGTCCAGCCCAAATTGAATTAAATGTTACAAGGTAAAGTCTAAGCTTAAACTTAAAAATAAGATGTAAATTGCATTTTAAAGATTCAGTTTTATTAATTATTTTATCAGTGCTTTAAGTGACAGTTTCTTGTGAGATTCTGCTAATAACCTGTTACTGCTGCAAAAATGGGTCATACATGTATATTCCTATGTCCTCTTTACATGTACCAATTATATGTATATATATATTTAAGTACCTCCTTTCTTATTTCCTGATAACACAGGTTTTTTTGGAGAGTGTGACCTACTCGAATATTTTTAGAAATCTAAGCAGAAGAATAATTTGTTAAAGCTTGGGTTTAGTATTTAAAGATGTTTTAATTTGTGGAACTGTGAAGTTCCATACAACTAATACTTTTTCCATTCATTTTGCATTAGCCAGAAATCAGGTCAGGTCATGTCACAGGAGCAATTTTTTGTAGTTTTAATTTAAAGGTAAACTACTTTTGTGGTTTACCCCCAGCAGGCAGCTGATCACCATAGAGTCTCACACTCTCACTCTCCTCATGTGGGATGGGGCAGAGAATCAGAAAGGTAAAAGTGCAAGAACTCACATGTTGACATAAAGACAGTTCACTAGCTATAGCAAAAGCCAAACTTTGCTGTTTAGCAACACAAGGAATCCATTCGCTCCTCCCCATCAGCAGGCAGGAGCTTAGCCATTCCAGGACAGCAGGGCTCATCACACATCATGGTTTAATTGGAATATAAATGCAATCATTCTGAACATCCCCCACTTTCTACTCCTTTACCCCATTGTTATTGTCCACCATAATGCCATGTGATATGGGATGTGACCTCTCTGGTTCCCTTGGGCCAGCTGTCCTGGCTGTGTCCCCTCCCAGCTCCTTGTGCACCCCCAGCCTCCTCACTGGCAGGACAGCATGAGAAGCTGAAAAGTTCTGGGCTCTGTGCAAGCACTGCTTTGCAATAAATAAAACATTTGTGTGTTATCACCACTATTTTAATCCAAAAAATGAAGAAAATTAATTCTGACCCAGCCGAAACCGTGACAGCTATGTGAAAGTACACCTAATCTTAGTGTATATTTATGCACCTAAAGTGACATTGGAGTACAAAGATATGTGCTTATTGTGGGTTTTGTAAAACTTTGCTGAATTGTGTTCTCAGGTGAATGCTTGTAAGAGATCAATAATTAGACTGGAATAATTGGCTCCACTTAAAATTATGGTGCCCATATTCTTCAAGTGGTATTACTACTATTACTTAAAGATAGACAGAAACTTAAATAACTGGCTAGGTATTTTATTATATGTTTTATTTGTATTTTTTTATGCTCACGCAGGTAAGACATTGTCCCTGAGATCATTATGTTATTTTTTTATGCCTGAACTTCAGCATTTTACTTAAAATGTATTAAAAAATTGTGCAGATTCAGTGTTGGGGGTGTAGAGTTTCCTCAGTTTGATATATTTTGAAACTGCATTTTAATCTTCACTTTGAGGTTTCTTGATAAATTGTTAATTTTACTTAAGAAAACTGATACCAGACGGCGTTTTTTTATTAGAGACAGAAACAAAAAGTTGAAAGTTAAATCTGGTGTGGAAGTTTTTCTAGAAGTTCTTAGCCCAGTCACATCAGTACATATTTTATTTTAATTACAGCCATGTAGTGGTTGAGTTTTGAGTGGATGGGTTGCCTTTTTGCTTTTAACTTCATTAGTTATTTGTCATTCACTGTGGTATGTGCCATACTTAATGTGCCTTCCAAAGCCACTTCTGGATACAAACTCATTTACTTACTTATGTGGTTTTCTTCAGCTTTCATCAATATGGTGAGGACAATTCTAAACATTTAGTAGATGATCTTCACAGATACTCTGGGATCCTAAGTATTACTAGCCTTGCTTTCTAGTTTAGAAATTGGTGCTCAGAGGTTACGGTCAGGTTTTTATGTGCTCACTAGCTTCTAAAAGTTTTCAGTAGAATTCTCTAGAGCCGTATTTTTTGTCTCCCATTTCTCAGACGTCTTGTAGGTGTAAATCACAGCTCTTACCAGCTTCTTATATTACTGGAAGTGTTCACTAAGTCTTCAGATCAGCCTCTCAACGTTAAAAATGGCAGTCAGAAAAATGTAGCACCCGTTAAGAGTTTTGTAGGCAAGGCAAGATAAAAGCCAGTTCTCCTTGCTTAGCTGCTTTGGGTGTTGGAACATCCTTTTATATTCAGTTGTTTCTTTCACTTTGTTACTCATTCAAGGCTATGAATATAGGGCAGGAAAAGATGGACACTCATCATGAGAACACACACGTAAAATTCAGTAGCTTATAGTGTATTGCACAGACAAAATTTCTGTGCTGAGCATTTGGTCTTTTCAACCTCTATGTTCTGTTTTTTTTTTTTGTTTTGTTTTGTGTTTGTTTGTTTGTTTTTTAATTTTTGTAGTAACCTTGTTTAACAAACTCAAATTCACTCTTCAACCGTTTTCTGCATATTTTTTCCTTCTGCAGTCTTGAACCCATGATTATAGATCTCCTGACCATCACTAGCTGTTGGTGATTTTTTGTCTAAATGTCTTTCATGCTGCTGCTTCAGGACACAATGGACCCAAATCACAGAATTGCAGGGGTTGGAAGCGACCTCAAGAGATCATCTGGTCCAACCCCCCTGCCAAAGCAGGTTCCCTAGAGCAGGTTGACCAGGCAGGGTTTGGAAAGGGCTTGGTCCAGACAGGCCTTGAATATCTCCAGAGAAAGAGACTCCACAACCTCCCTGTGCAGCCTGTTCCAGTGAAAATGACCTTGAGATTTGTCTAATGACCTTTGAGATTTCTTAATTGTGGCAGCAGGATGACTAAAAATATGGCATCATCTCTCTGCTCTATGCAGCTGTGGTTTTAGTATTTGATTGGTGTGGTTGTTAGGCAAAATTCAGTGGTTTTAACAAGAGAAGAAGAAAGATTTCTCGCTGTGGTTTCATTGTACATGATGGGTTTGGGGTCACCATTGCGTTCTGATGGTTAGAATAAAGAAAAAAAAAAAGATTTAAAAAAAAAAAGATAATTAAGGTTAAAAGATTAAAAGATTAAAGTTTTACGGATAAAATATGTCAATAATATTACAGGTAAAAAATCATTTGTAACTTAAAAAAAAAAAAAAGATTAAAATTAAAAGATAATTCAATGGATATTAAAAAAAAAAAAGATAATTCAATGGATTCAATGGATATCAGAATTAAAATATTAAAAACAGTTTTACAATGGAAAATTAAGTAAATACAGCAAAATTAAATCTGCTAGTTCTCAGCACCATAAATGTTATTTTTAGACTCTTTTAAAGATAATCATTATTGTGTTTTGTTTTTGGTTTTGAATGTGTCCTTTCATGTGTCTGGTTTGCCAAAATTCTGATCTGAAAGCAGGCATTCTAGCTGAGTGAAGTGTGTAGTATTTAATTGTTGTTTTATCTGTTTTTTTCTTACAACATTCACCAACTGTTGTTTTGTACTTAGCAGGTTACTACCCAAGTCTTCGTGCCAACAAAAACACATGAAATGCTTCATCGAATGACTGGAAAAGGATTATCTGCTCATTATCACTTCTCAAGACAGCCAGACATGTTTGGTGATCATATGGTATCCGTGCAAGTGACAGTAACAAATACAACTGATCAGAAGATAGAGAATATTCACATAGGAGAGACGAAGTTACCTCTAGGCATGAGGATACATGAGTTTAATCCAATAGGTAACCATATCCTATATTTTTAAATACAGAACCTTAATATTTTGGTAAATTTCAAATATAGGAAAGTGTTTTTGTATAGTCATACATATATATGAATACATATACATATATGTATGTATACACATGTGTGCATAAGTATACATATGTACATATACACATACGCTCATGCAACTACCATTTCTTAGCTAATCTGATTTTAACAAAAGTTTAATTCAGTTTCTCCCTACTTACATCTGACTTTGGAAACAACTCCTTAGATCAGAACTTGTATGCGTGAAAGTCTACCTGCTTGTTCAAATCATTTGAGTTGATATGATAAATTTATTTTCTCTTCCTGCAAACTTCAATTCTCTTTCAGCCTTTGTCCAGAATGGCTGTAACAGGCTATTATTAAGTATCAGGTTGTGATTTAGATACTCATAATGATCTCTGTGCCAGACTTTACAGAACATTTATGGGTTTATTATTTGATTTGGTGGCTCAGAACTTTCTCATTGTTTCTCTTGTAAGCTTTCAGCAGTAGATTGAAAGTGTTTTAATCTAGTATGGGTGTACCATGCTTTCATAAAAAGTGGTTTCTTAGGTTAGGTACTCTGCTAATTCAGTAAAGCAATGCTGTAGTCAGGTCTAACCTAAACTACATGTATTTAACTTTCTGCCTTCTGATGTTTGGATGTTTTCTTTAACTCTGAAAAAGCTATATACATTTATGTTCAATAGCTAGAAAAGCAATTATGTTTCCATCTGACAAAAAGCAAAGTATAATTATTTGAACAGTCTAGCAAGAAATGTAACTGCTTCCGTCACAGACAACAAATGTTTTGTCAGTGTTTTTCAGTCAAAGGAATAAAGTAAAAGAATCATAGAATGGTTTGGATTGGAATGGACCTTTAAAGATCATATAGTCCAACCCCCCTGCCATGGGTAGGGACACCTCTCAGTATATACAGTTGCCCAAGGCCCCATCCAACCTGTATTGGATACTTCCAGGGATGGGGCATCCACAGATTCTCAGGACAACCTGTTCCAGTGCCTCACCACCCTCTAAGTAAAGAGTTTATTCCTTATAGCTAAACTAAATCGACCTTTTTTTCAGTTTAAAACCATTATTCCTTGTCCTACCACTATAGATCCTGTCAAAAAGTCTCTCTTCATCTTTTTTTACAAGCCCCCTTTAGGTACTGGAAGGCCACTGTAAGGTCTCCCTGGAGCCTTCTCTTCTTCAGGCTGAACAGCCCCAAATCCCTCAGCCTGTCCTTACAGGAGAGCTGCTCCAGCCCCTTGATCATCTTCGTGGCCCTCCTCTGGACTCGTTTTAATAATTCTGTGTCCATCTTATGCTGGAGGAGCTGAACACAACACTCCAGGTGGGGTCTCATGAGAGCAGAGTAGAGAGGGGAGAATCACCTCCATTGCCTTGCTGGCCACACTGCTTTTGATGCAGCCCAGACTCAGTTGGCTTTCTGGGCTGTAAGTGCACATTGCTGGCTCGTCCAAGTTGTCATCCACCAGGATCCCCAAGTCCTCCTCAGAGTCGCTCTCAAACTATTCACCCCCTCGTCCATACTGATGTTTGTCACAAATTCGTAGAAGTAGATAACTGGTAATGTTGTAAATCAGATCACATAGTCAAAATTAAGTCGTGTAGTCAGTAGAATTCATTTCTGCTATGGGAGAAGAATGCGAAAAAATCAGGAATTAATACACTATCCATTTCAGGTTTCTTAAGTTCCACAACACAATCCTGTTCTTTAAATTATTTATTTCCCACTTTCATGTGCTATCTATCCTGTGCAGCCATTTGCTTCTTTTGCAGAAAATGGGTTATATATCATCAGTTCCTTCTAAAATGATGTTTTTTTCTCACTTAGTTGTAATTTCTTATATTCTTTGTCATTTTATCTAGAAGTTAGTGTATATGTTGTGTTCCTCTTTTTACCTGTTATTTATGTTTCCAGCATTTGGAAAATATGTCCTATAATTTGCCCAGTGCAATTAAAAGTAGTGTCAGTGTAGACAGGTATTCCTGCTGGAGTGTACACCTAGCGTTGCCTCCATCGCTGCAATTTTGGTTGGTGATTGCCCTGATTTTGCAAGTATAAAAGGGCAAAATTATTTCATCTAAATTCTTGTGCACAGTATTTTCTTCTTGGCTAGGTGCCTTTGAAACTCCATTTGAAAACATTAAGCTGAAAGATGTAGGTAAAGTTTAGGAAGTTGGAGCCTATAACCCTTTGATGCTTGACACAGACTTCTTTCCTGGAAATACTTTGTTTTTCACTCACTCTCTAACATTAGCTTAGCTTTTGCCTAATCACTTGTTTTTCATATATTTTTTCCAGAAGTTAATCTAGATATAGTTAAATTAAGTTTCCTTTTGTTGCAGAAAAGCAGTATGCTCTTCAGTTCCTGAAAAGCATGAAATACATGAATGAATAAACTGGAAGAAGTAACCAAACATTTTTTTGCCTGTCCAATCATATTTATTTGAATTCCTTTCTTCTAACAGTGGTTTTAGTTTTGTTTTTGTTTTTCTTTTAAGTTTCAAACAGCTAGACTGCTCCGATGTTTGTTTTTAATACCTACCTTTGTATTAAAAACAGCTTTTCTTCCAGCCAAAATAAAGCCTTATGTCTACAACATTAAGGAAATAGCAAAGAGATCTAGCAAAGAAACTAAGAACAAGCATGTTTCTTGATACCTGAAATTGAGAAGTGCCTCACAAAAATTATCATCCACTTTGAGTTAATAATCTCTCTGCTCTCTTCCATAAGTAAAGCATAGAGAAATATTGGGAAATAAATATATCATACTAATCATGAATAATTTTACATTATACTTTTCTTCTATTACTTCATGTATTAATGTGCATTTTACTAATATTTGTTCTTTTTTACTATTTATTAACTAAATTTGCAAACTGATGTTATTCTATATGAAATGTCAATGCTGGATCTGTACACAAGCAAAGAGATACAATTTCAATATATTTTTTTCTGTAAATAATTTCCCTTTTTTAATACATATTTTTATCTACTTGATGAGGCTGCAGGAATGAAATTCAACATTCCCTGTGCAACAATTTCCTTCCTGTTCAGGAAGGAAAATGGAAGTGTAATATCTGGGGGAAACCTGCTTTAAATTAAGCTACAAAAATCTGTTTTTTGTTGTTTGATTGGTTGGTTTTGTTTGTTTGTGTTTTTTGTTGTTGCTGGTGTGTTTTTTTTTGTGTATATATAGATAGATAGATTTTATAATTACATGAAATTTGAGGGTTTACATCTGGGCTATTGTGTTCCTTTGCATGCTTACTTCACCTGTTCAAAATATTTTTATGTAGAGTGCCTCGAGCCTGGGGGATCTGCGACTGTCTCAATGGGTATTGACTTCTGTGATTCTACTCAGACTGCCAGTTTCCAGTTATGGTGAGTTCTAAAGGATGAGGGAATGGAAATCTTCTAGGAAAATAATGGTACATGGCATTTAATTTTTTGGCCCTAAGTGTAACTTAGAAGTTTACTTGGCAGTATCAGACATACTGTTTAATAAATGTTTAAATAACTGAACATCAGTTCACAACATGCTGTAAACCAAATGTGTTTTTAGCAAAATAAGACACAATGACTGTTCTGTTTTACTGTTACAATGATTATCAGTTTTCTCAGGTCTTCCCTTTTTGTTTAGCACTTGCTTCTCAAAACACACATTAGGTGGTAATCTCAAATCTAGGTTTAAAATTATATGTCTAAGTGCAAGAACTCTTTGACAGGTTGTGTTTTGGACTGTTTTTCCTTTTTATCCTACTATCAAGTAGGATAATCATTAACTCATTTTCCAAGTTAGAATTACTTCTGTTCCTGAGATTTGTTTTTATTTTTTCCCACTTTTCTCAGGATTCTTTTTACTAACATCACATTAAAGGGAGCCATCAGATCTGACCTAGTATGCTGGAATGTCTTCCTTATAAGAAATCATAAATCAAAAAAGCATATAGTGGTGAGCAATTTTATTAACTCAAATGATTATTATGGCTGTTTATAATCTCTGTAACATGACTGCATGAAACCAACCCCGAAATTTGCAGGCTAACAAAGCATTTTCTCATGCTGTAGATTCTTTGAAATGATTAGAGAGAGAATTACAACAAATAAGTCACTGGCCAACTAGATTTTGTCTTATATACTTGATTTACATTTTTAATGGACATTATTGGCATATTCATGATCCTCCTTTTAATGAGGTCCATTGCATTCTAGGCTAAAAGAACCTGTTCACCCGGTGAGAACTCTGTTATAAAGCAGCATTTGAAACCAGGGGAAAAAAATAAAGGTGTCTAAACATTAGGAATGAATAGATGTGGGAAAGCAAGGCTTCTACTTTTAAGAGCAATTCAGGCTTTTGCTGGCTTATATAGTCTTTAAAACTATGCAAAGACAATAAATGAATCTCCAAGGGTCATTTTTTCTCCACATATTTCAAAGTATTTTTCTTTTGATGTATTGTTGCAAGAATCACTACATCTTTCTACAAAAATGGATATTTAATAGGCATTCAAATTGCAGCTTTCCAAATTAGGGAAAACTCCAGTCCTTTCAGAAATTACTGGACCCATTTCTTCAACACTACGGGAATTTTAATGTACAACTACTAAGCACAGTTTGCACAACTCACAGGTAGGAATAAAGGTAGAAGTAATAGCTTTATAATGGAAATGTACCCAAGTGACTCCAGAAGAACCACTGATAAAGTTAAATCAGCTTTTTTAGGGGAAAGAAGGTTTTACTATTGAAAATGTATATTTTTTTCCTCCTTGAGCCTATTTCTGCACACTTAATGTGTAGTCATTTTAAAGATAGTAGTACCCCCAGCAAGTTGTCTGTAGCGTGCAGTTTTTTGCATGTCACACAGTTTCAAAGCATAGAATCATTAAGGTTGGAAAAGACCTCCAAGATCATCTGGTTCAACCATCCCCATACCACCACTATCACCCACTAAACCATGTCCCTAAGCACCACATCCAGCCTTTCCCTGAACACCCCCAGGGATGGTGACTCCACCACTCCCTGGGCAACCCGTTCCAATGCCTGACTGCTCTTTCTGAAAAGAAGTGTCTCCTCATTTCCAACCTGAACCTCCCCTGGTGCAACTTGAGGCCATTTCCTCTAGTCCTATCACTAGTTATCTGTGAGAAGAGGCCAACCCCAGCTCCCCACACCTTCCTTTCAGGGAGTTGTAGAGAACAATGAGGTCCCCCCTGAGCCTCCTCTTCTCCAGACTAAACAACCCCAGTGCCCTCAGCTGCTCCCCATGGGACTTGTGCTCCAGGCCCTTCTCATGTTCGTAGCCCTTCTTTGGACACACTCCAGGGCCTTGATGTCCTTCTTCTACTGAGGGGCCCAAAGCTGAACACAGTACTCAAGGTGCAGCCTCACCAGAGCTGAGTACAAGGATTAGCTGATCTGCAGTTCTGCTGACTACACACTGCTGTAGCTGGTCTGTGTGCTGTTTGCTAGAATTAGGGAACAATTTTGGACTGTAGCCCAATGCAAGTCTTGTTTGGGGAGGGAAGTTCCATTCTAGGCAATGCAATTTCATAATTGCTTCAAAATGAATAAATGTATTTTGTTTTTATTTTAAAATAAAACATGCTCAGTTTATCAAGCAGGAACACTTTTCTAGAAAAGAGCAGATATTTTTCTTTAAAGTACATATTTTCAGTATACTAATGATTTGATTCCAAACTTATACCATTTATTGCTAAGAATCTTAGAAGTGATGAGGATAAGCAATGTAGCATAACACATTGATTTTATGCAGATCATCACCTTTATGTTTTGGGAGGTCTGCTGTATTAGTGATATATAAAAACTGATTACTTTCTCCAACATTGCCTAGTAATTGTTTATTATTTTCCTATTAGACAAACAAGACAGATCAATAATCCTGAACACCAACCAGACTATGAGTAACATCACTGTAAATAGATTTGCCTCAGACCTCAGTGGTGTATTCATTTTAATGATTTGGACAATGTGAGTCCAATGACAAAGCTCAAGCTAAGTTTAAAATTAAATTAAGAATAGGAATTGCTTACTTTGTTCCTTTGCTAATTGACAGGGCCCTGTCTCTTTGAGACTAGTTCTTAGAAAATTGTGTAAAAATAGATTTAAAAGTTTGTTGCATAAAATTTGCTGTTTTACTGTAAGAAATATAATATTATTCAAAATCATACTGATGTCAACATCATTGCAGAAATTGTGCATTCTGATGTTTTGGGGGCTGTGTATGAGAACTCAACTGAAGCCTTTTTAGCCTTTCATACTAATTAAAAAGGTTTTATCCAAAAGAAAGAATAACTTTAAAAAGTTTGTTTAAATGTTGTTAAAATATATGCACACAGGTGTCAATATTCTTGTATTTCCTGATAATGTATCTTTATGAAAGACATTATCAGTTATTTTGCATTTTGTTAGAAGCATATTCAGCAGTAAAGTGTACCTGATCATAATAATTTTCTTTAGTTGTTCTAAAAGGGAGCACTTTGTCTTGCATCAAATGTAATTGATCCTGAAGCAGTGTAATCACAATTACTCACTTTCTTAATTGGACTGCCCAAAATCAGAAAATGGAAACCGATCGGCAGTGTTTAAATCAATAGCCTTGTAGTAATGCTTGTGGGGGTAGGGAGATAGTGGTAATGGGTAGATCAATTGGTCTTAGATGCCAATCATGGACTGTGTGTTTTGCATAGCAAATACTACCTTTCTGTTTGGGGATGTGCTGCTGTAATAGTGGTTCAATAAACACAAACTGTAAAAAGAAAAAAAAATAATGTGAGTAATAAAATATTTAAATCTCTTTCTGAATCTGTTGTACAAATCAAGGACAATGAAGGAGAAATTGTATTATAGAGAGGCTAAGAGGTCTGAGCTTTGAAAGACTTCCCTAGTAAATACTATTTTTATGAAGCAAAGCTTACCAAGATCACACATCTAATTAAAAAAAGGTGAAACACCATAACATGAAAATTATTCCTAATGCATTTATTTAGAATATGTATCAGGCTGCTCACCCTATGTATTCATAAGGCATATGCATCTTCGTTGCCATTTTTCATGTGCCATGTCCTTGTAGAGGCATACTGCTTCAGTTATTCCGGTGTTCTGCACAGTAATGCTTTTCTCAAGTGGAAAGTTGTAGAGGAATTAATAGAGGTACTTGTTTTTTTTAAAAAAGATTTTTATGATTATTACTGTTCCTATTTGGGACACTTTTTACAGACTTTGTAAGCAGGATAGGCCCAACCTGAAAGAGTAAAGCCATTTGTCACTGGGTAACGTACGTGCAAGATAGTTGTTAACTCCTAGTTAAGCATTAATATACCCACCACCTCAGAAAGGGACCTGTCTTTGCTGGGCAGGCAGGCATCAGTGAGCAGAGGAAAGGTTAGCTTCCTCAGCTCCCTGGAACAGATCCTTGGCATTGCAGACTGACCGCAGTATAATCCACTGACCGTGGATTACTCCTTTTTTGTCTGTTTTCAGATTTTCCTGTCCTGTTTTCTGTGCATGTATTTAGAATTTCAAATTTCTGGCAGTATTTGTAAAAGCCGAAACAGTTCCATTGTGTTTTAGGTGTCTGGTGAGTGACTAAATGTGAACAGGAGATGTCCTATGTATAACCTGGAGAGCTGGAGAGGGAAGGAAGCTTGCCCTTACCTCCTCTTCCCTTTCTTTTTCATCCCCTCTTCCCACATTCTCTTAGCTCTTCCTTGAAGCTGTGGAAGAACCACAGCTTTGGAGATAAAATTAATGTACAGAGAACCCATTTTATTCTACCCTAATCTTTTGAAAACTATGCAGATGTTGTTTAGTTGTCACTGAAACAACATGGGATAGGGAATATGTCCATGGTGTGCATCTCTTCATCCAAACCTAGTTTTCTCAAGGTTTAAATGGGAAGAGTACAGTCAGAGCTCCCTAGAAGAAAGACAAGTGGCATGACGGCAACAACTTCTGTGCCTTTCATTCTTACTCTGAATGATAAGATCATGGGGAAACAGTGTGACATGTGACAGATGTTTTTACAGGCATGGGCTGGTTACCTTAGGTAGCATATGGAAAATGCTGAATATTACCAGAACAGCTAGGACCGTACTATAGTTAGGCTGTTAGAAGAGAGAGGAGTTGTCTGTTCACCTCATCTGCCCTGGACTGTAAAAAGCGAGTATTGTATTGACTACTGCAAAAGAGGTTGGTGTAGTAGGGAGAATCTAGCAACTTCTTAAATGAAGTGAATACCATGAATGAAATTTGAAATTTTTACAAGATCTGCTGTCTGCAAGTTCTACCTTATTGCAAACACTTTTGTCTAAGGCAGAGAGAATTTTTTTTTTTTTTCATTATGAGATTCTCTGATCTCACTTTAAGTTGATGTAGGACTCTTCCCAAGCAGAACTTGTACCTGCAAAAAGAAATTAATGAAGAGGATCAGTTAGGTAGCAGTCAATATTTCTTTTGAGTGCAAAAATGTATTCAGGTGTACATGCTTGCACAAAATCATCTGATCAAAATTATGTAGTAGAATATACTATGGAATATATTAAAAACTAACATTAGAGAAGCAGGACTGATTTCACATCATTATCAATCGCATTTTTACTTGTTTCTTGCTGCTTCCTTCTCTCATGCTTTGTCAGCACATCTTTAAGTTGTTTACAGATGTTGGATATTAAGACAAGCAATCCAGTACTCTTCTCTTTACTTCATTACTCTAAAGTAGTCAGTTGGCCTAGTTCCAGAAAGCAAATATATCTAGATAGATAACTGACCAAGAGAAAGCAAAGCTGGGCATGAACAACAACTCTAATTTCTTCTATTTCCTAGGCCTTTTTTCTTATAAAAGCTGGATAACATTTATTCCTTTAGCAAGAAAGTATGCACAAAGTCTCCCATAGTGATTTATTCCATCTTTTGCAGGAATTTAATGTGTTGTCCTTCCTCTTCCACTGTTTCTGTCTAATTGTCTGTTGAGGTTTTTCTGAATACAAGACAAAAAAAGTGAGCTGTTTTATCCATAGATGTATTCTGGGTCAAACATCTACCACTCTGCACTGCTGGGAGTAAAGTGAAAGAGGAGCACATAAATAGCAAGAAGACTATTCCCCAGCCTTTTGCTAAAATGATAATAACCTTTAAAAAGTAAAACTTTAAAGACTGCCATTGTAGAATCTGAAAAGTGTTCATTTGGAGGTGATAATGTCATTTGTATTAGTTTTTAAAATGTTATATTTGTAAAGAAGATATTTTTAAAGAGGACTTTTTCCTCAAGTCTTTTGTTATGGCAAAGACAACTTCTTTCATGTTTACCTTTTGGAGCCAATCCTTTTTGAAAAAGAGGAAGAGATGGGGAATAAGAAAAATGGATATCGGTTTCAAATGACAGGTGCTAGCTACTCCCACTGCAGCCATCTGAAGGAGAGTTAAAACTGTGTGTCTTCCAAAGAGTTTAATGTTAGTCTTGCAGTGTCATTTATCACAGAGATGGTAAGTCTTCCTGAGTTCCTGTGGGAGCATTATCATCTCTCATTTGTTCATCTTAATTGGGTACATCAGAAGATAAATTCATGTGATTCTTTGAATTACATCATGAAAGTTGTGTCTTATGGAAGTGTTTTAAAATGCAATGTGTACAGTTTTAACAGTTATTAAGGCAACAGCAAGTAAAATGATGTCTGACTGTATTTGTCCCTAAATTCACAAATCAAAACAAAAACCACATTGCTATGTAGTGGTGAGGAACTGTTTTCAAACACCCCCATTTGATTCTTTAGAGCTTCCTACTGCAGACTTCTTATTAAGCATAAATGTTCCACAAAGGATGTAACTTACCAATTTTAGTAGCTAATATCAGAAGATGTACTCTTTAATTTTTGAAATTTAGAAGATGTTACATTTTATGGGCTCAGGAAACTTTCTCTTCTGATACATTTCTTCATCATTATTTTCCAGGAAAGTTAGAACACCACCACGTGAGGGATGTTTCAGTGCAACCAATTGTCTCGCAGATTCTTAAACATTAATATATTCAAGCTTTGAACCACTTCTGCAGATTTTTATTTAAACATTAGTTATATTAGTTAGGATCTGAAGTAATGTGTTGGAATTTAGTTTACTAGATTTTGGGGGAAATTACTCGTTGTACTGCATGACTCAATTTTATTATTAAACATGAAATATTATTAAACATTAAACATTACTAAATGTTATTAAACATTAAATATTATTACACATTATTATTAAACAATAAACATTAGATAGCTGATGAAATCTCCATCTTTGGAGATACTCAGAGCTAAAGTGGACAAGGCTCTGAGAAATATGAACTAAGGTGGCCCTGTATGGAGCAGGAGGTAGATGCAGGTGATTTCCAGAGGCCCCTGTAAGCCCAGATTATGGAACTAGGAAATTAGTTCTGTTAAATTAGATATTACTGCTTGTCTAATATAAAGGTCTAATAAAAGAGATGCAAATCAATAAATAAAATCTCTATATTTAGTCTGTAATGTGTGACGTAGAGACTAATAAAAGAAAGGGACGATGATTTTCTCTGGCTGAAAAATAAATTTACTGTAAAGGATGCTGAACTTAAAGTAATGCAAAGTAAACCAGATGTTGGCTAAAGTGAGATTAAGATCAAAGTGTTTTTGAAGAATAACCGGACATCAGATTCTGTCTGCAGACTATGAATAGTTCATGGTTTATCAAATAATATCTGTTAGTTTTTAATCACTAGGGGAAAGGGAAATGGAATGCTTCTAAGCAGCAGAGGTAGTGAGTGGTCCTCTCAAGCAGCTATAGCCATTTAAAACCAAAGCTATGCTCATGCTTTTATTCCCTCTTAGGGTGAAAAGATTGTTACAAGCAAGCATTTCAGTGCAATCTAACCATAAATGTTACAAGTCAAGTTTATGTACAAATGGCATGTCCAGTCAAAGTAGGGCATGAATCGTTGTTATGCAAAACTGTTAATCTGTTTTATGCTGAATTATTTAATGCATATGATGTTTAAATATGAAAGAGCATTGGCTGGACAATCAATTGAACAACACTAATGAAGGTATCATTAAAAGTTTTAGTCATATAGTCTAAGTAGTGTATATATAAACAGTAAAAAGTTATGGGGCAATTGATTAAAGAGCCTTCCTTCAGCTCTTAGGCTTATGGAGTTCTCGATCATTTAAAAAAAAAAAAAAAAAAAAGATATTACTTCTTTATTTTACAAGGCACTTGATCCTGCAAGCAAATCAACCAATCCCTGTTCTTTTGATATCTTAATGTCTTTAGAGATGGATGACATTTCAGTAATATAGAAAAAAAAAGTGAGAATTTCTTAGCTAAACAGATTTTTTAAAGGAGCACTTCATAAATGATTCTTAGTAAAATGAATGCTAGACAGGTTTTGAGATTGTTTCACTGTGTTTAATAATTTTCAACAAAGGTGGCATTCCTGCTGAATTTCACCTGTAAAGCCCATACTTGAGATTGCATGCATAAACATAATTATCACATCAGAAGTTAGAAAGAAATTGTGTATTTGTTCCAAAGATTTGCATGTGAATTTGGGTTACTACGGTAAGTATTAAAATCTAGTAATAGAACAATAAAAAAATTTCTGTTTTTCAAGTGGCTTTTCTTGCATCTTTGGGAGGGTGGAGACACATTTTGTGTATGAATCATCTGACATGCATTTTGTGTATGATTCATCTAGTGCTGTTTGTTGCATCAGCCAATTCAATTCCAGAATTTTAAAGTTGCAAGGTTATTTGAAAGAGAAAAAAAATCAGTAACATGCTTGAGGTTAATTTAAATACTGTCAATCAAACACATTTTCCATTCTAATGATTGCATCATTGTATTTAAGTAGGATATCTCAGGCATATCAGCAATCAATATGTATTGAATATTTGGTACATCAGCAAAATAAAAGGTGTTCTTTTCTACAAATTTCTCATACTTCAAACCTTTAACAAAGGTTCTGATGGGGTATACTTATCCCAGTAGCTGAATCCTATAAGCTGAACTAGCTGAATCCTATAAGCTACAGTTAGTCAAACATAGCAGAGTTTCTGTGGAGAACTCCAAGACAAGGTAGTTGGAAACTTAGAGAATTTAATGGGTGAGGAGAGGAAGTTCACAGATTCATTGCGTAGTTTGAAGGGACCTCTGGAGGTCATCCAGTCCACTTACCCTGCTCAAGCAGGGACTTAGAACAAGGTTTGCCAGGACAATGTCCATATGGCTTTTGAATATCTCCAAAGAGGGAGACTCCACAACCTGTGCATCACCTACACACTAAAAGAGTGCTTCCTGATGTTCTGGGGGAAACATTTGTGTTACAGTTTGTGCCCACTGCATTTTGTTCTGCCACTCTGCACCACTGAAAAGAGCTGTCTCTATCCTCATCGCACTGTCCCTACAGGTATTTGTATACATGGGTAAGATCCCCGTAAGTGTTTTCTTTTCCAAGCTGAACAGTCCCAGCTCTCTCAGCCTCCTTACAGGAGACATGTTCCAGTCCCTTCTTCATTTTTGTAGTGCTCTGTGGGACCCTTTCCAGTATGTCCAGGTCTGTCTCGTACCAGGGGCCCAGAACTGGACACAGCACTCCGGGTGCAGCCTCAGCAGCCCTGAGCAGAGGGGCAGGATCACCTCGCCTGACTGCTGGCGATACTTTGCCTAATGCAGCCAATACCGTCAGCCTTCTTAGCAGCAGGGGCCCATCGCTGGCTCACGTTCAGCTTGGTGCTCACCAGCAAGCACAGGTCTGTTCCTGCAGAGCTGCTCTCCAGATGGGTGGCCCCCAGCCTGTCCTGGTGCCTGGGGTGGTTCCTCCCCAGAGGCAGCCCTCTGCACTTGTTGAACTTCATGGGATTCTTGTCAGCCCACCTCTCCGGCCTGTGGAGGTCCCTCTGGATGGCAGTACAGCCTTCTGGAGAATCAGCTACTCCCCCTGGCTTCATGTCATCCACAAATGTACTGAGGGCGCACTCTACCCCACTGTCCAGCTCATTACTGCAGATGTTAAACAGGACTGGACCCAGTGGTGACCCCTGGGGTACGCTGCTCATTTCTGGCCTCCAACCACTTTGCACCACCGAGCACTACCCTCGAGGCCCAGCTGTTCAACCAGGTGTTGATCCACCACACTGCTCATCCAGCCCATGCTTCAGCAGCTTCCCTCGGAGGATCTTACGGGGGACAGTGTCAGATTTCTTTGTGGAGTCTAGGAAGACAATACTGATGGTTCCTCCTTTATCCATCAGGCTGGTGATTTCATTACAGAAGCTCATCAGGTTGGCCAGGCAGGACTTGCACTTGGTGAATCCACGCTGACTACTCCTGGTGATTTTCTTCTGCCTCCATGTGCTATTGCACTGTTTGATCACTTTGCCAGGGATCGATAGAAAGCTGAACAGCCTGTACTTCCCCGTGTACTCCTTCTTGCCCTTTTTGAGTTATGTTTGCTTTCCTCCACAGGCACTTCTCACAGTTGCCACAATAGCACAAAGATTATGGAGAGTGGCATCACAGTGATATTTGCCTGTGCTCTCAGCACGCATAGGTGCATCCCATCAGGGCCCATGGATTTAAAAATGTCCAGTTTGCTTAAGTATTCCCAGACCTGATCCTCTTCAGGGTATGGGATTTATTTCTTGAGGAGGAATCTATAATATTTGATAGTAGTATACTACTAGACATAGTTTAAATCAATCATTATGCTGTATTTGTATTTAGATATGGAAAATGTTACAAAATCATTTTTCCACTCCCAAATTTGTTGTTTTTATATATTTATTTTTTTATGGGAGGGGATGGGACACCACAATAGTGCTTTTTGTCATAATGTATACCTTTGATAGGTTTAGTCCTGTTTCTGGGACAGCTGTTGCTGATGACAGAATTTGTGAATAAAATTTTTATCAAAAGAATTGAGAAATAAATAATTTTATAAGGATATAGTTTGTTTGATGCTGTATAGATTACAAATAAACGTTATCATGAGTAGAAGCTACCATTACAGAAATATGAGAGTATTCACACTATATTTCGCATTATTTATATATTTATATATTATTTCACACTATATTTGTACTGGTGATGATGGATCAGCTTTAGTGATATAAGGAATTAGCAGATTTTTGGATTAACAAGGTAGAAATCAGGTAGTTTTTATACTGTTTAGAAATTTCGTAGTAAATTTGGAGCTGATAAGTACAATTCTATTTTTAAGCACTTGATTGAATCTCCTTAACTTCTCTTTTTGCAGCACGAAGGATGATCATTTCAATGTTAACATTCAGCCCCCTGTCGGAGAACTGCTTTTGCCTGTCACTATGTCAGAGAAAGACTTTAAGAAGGAGCAAGGTGAGAAATACTATTTCAGGAGCTTCAATAAACATATGTGGATCAGAAGAGGTTGTGTGGCTTTATCAATTTCAAAGTGTACAGCAAGTGCTTCCAGTGTAACTGCTTGTGTTAGTTTCTATTAGTATTCAGTCTGATACTAATGATTTAATTTTAAAACATCTTTAAAAGGACATGCAGTGCTATTTGACAGGTGTTTGGTGTCCCTTTAAAAACACAAATCTCACCATTTACCCTGGAACTTTTGGCTCAGAGAGTTTTGGCTTCCTATTATGAAATAATAATGAGTTTCCTACTAGCAGGAAAGCAGAAAGTTGGAACCCCAGCTCCAAGAAATAAATCAAACACACATTGATATGGTGTCTGTCTTTACTAGTATTTTTTTTCTAAGGCTACTTTTCAATACTAGTAGTGTACGCGTTCTTCAGCTACTTTGAAGTTTTCATCTTCTTCCTTCAAGCACTTCATATAAAGACATTATCAGAATAATGTTTTAGAAGGGTGATATCTTTTTTGTACTTCAGCAGGCATTATTCTAATGTCGTGTCTCTAAAGAATGTAAGTTTCTGCTCCTAGTCTGAAGCTTCGTAAGAGCTTTTAGTGACTCGAATGTTTTATACAAAATAATTAGAGAAAACTGTAGTTAGCTTTGACTTGTTGTTAAATGGAACAATTCATGCTGTTACCCTTAATTTGAATGTAGCTCTTGGACATCTCAAAATATAAATTATTGCATTTTGGATGCATTCAAATGTAATAGTGTTTACTCATCTATCTCAATGTATGGGGATTTACATGTGTAAATCTCTTCACATTGAGATGAGAATATACCCATGGGATCCTATCTCATTGCTGTGTAAGGCTCAGAAACTCAGTATATCCATCAAGCAGTCAACAACACCAATGAGTCATGCTATGTATTATTAATTATTGCTTTTGAACAGTTCTTGGCTTTTGTATTTTTGAATGATTAAGAAAGTAGTTTAAATATTGCTTGTATCATTTTCAGTTAAGCTTACTGTTGCAATGAAAAGTTAGGATTGTGCTTTGTTTTCTTAACCCATTGATACTTATTTGCTGTTCTTACCCTTTGCTGGCTAAAGCCTGCCTCTCTGCTTTATACCTGCTCAGCAACCCAAGGTGAGTGATTGAATGAGGCTGTGGCACATTTATTTTAAACTATTCCCTTCTAAAATTTGTAGCTGAGGTTGTAGTGAAAGGAAAGCAGGTTACTATGCTTCTTCCTCCATGTTTTTATATTTGCTTGCTTTGTGATATTTCAATAGAGCTTTTGCATGTTTTGCTGTGACTGAGGGCTTTTTTCCTCCTGACTGGCCATACAGAACCACGAGCACATAGAAGAAGTGTACTTGGAGAATAGCTGTGGTCCTCTGTGGAGTTGTTGCCAAAATTCCTTTTTCTTCTGCCATTTTACTTCTATGGTTGTTGATTATTTGTCTGAATAAATCTGGCAGCTGTTTGCTATGTTTAATAGAGCAGAAAGGCTACTCTGAATAAAGCTATTTGAAAATTTGTTTATATGAAGTATTTGTAAATCCATGAAGGTCTCTTGGCATTTCTGTATTGCTCTCTCTGTCTTCCTGAATTCTTTCTTTGATGCAGGACTTGATGCTAGCAAATTTACCACAGGTTTAAAACCCTTTTCTATTGCATCTTTGTTGTTATAAATATCAGCAGTTTCAAAATATTTTTAGCAATAGAAGTCTCAGTTCCAAATTTTACCTCAGTATTTATTACAGGTATCTAGGAACAGCTAGTATTTGGAGAGAATTACTATGTGCTCTTGATAAATGAAAAATCTGAATTACAGTAATAAATGCGGGGCAGTTTAGAAGTTACTATGTATTATTCTATTTTGTGTTTAACTTCCATTTGTCTGTATTCTCCAAATGAATCTGATTTATATAACTTGTTTTTCACTTATCATGCTTCTCCTTTTTTCTTTTTTTGTTTTTTTTTCCTTGCCTTTATGGACTTAAGATGTTACAAGTCTTGTACCTGGAGATGCCTTATTTTATTTGCAACCAAAACAAATAGGTAAAAAACAGTGAAGGAGTGAGGAGACTATTAGAAATGCAAGACTGTATTGGGGGAGAATGAGAATATGTATGGGTTTTAAGGATTTTTACATCTAAATTGTGTGTGTAATCTAATAAGAATGCTAAAGAGAAATACCCAGTATTATACTGATACATAGAAGACAATTCATTGCTTCACATCTTTACTCAATTACACTATGCTGTTTTGCATTGTCTGTTACATTTGTGTATTTCCATTTTCTTCCTGATGGCATAAAGAGAGGAAAACAGACAGGTTATTGAATATTCATGGCTGCGGAGGTTATCTAGTGGTAGCGGCAAACCTCGAAAGCTCTATTTATGCACATGCTGCACATGATATGGTTAGCCTTGCTTACACCATCTTGCCTTTCCTCCAGTTCTGAACTGGGGAATCCTCCCGTGAGGTAATGCTGCAGGGCAGCTGCTAAGTTAATGTTAATGCTGAGTTTGACAATTTGGAAGCAGTGGATAAGAATGGTATTGACAGACTACTTTTTACCTCGCTGGTTAAATATTTTTACTGATCTTCAGGCCTCAGGATTTTATATCCTATTGTACATCACTTCCTCAAGAATAAGTCTGGATTCTTTAACAGGAATTTGGTACAAGTGAGACGCGTGCTGTTGGGAACTCTGTATCCAGATTTTCACCCATTTTTTATTTTTTATTTTTTTAATATCAATAGCAAAACTACCCTTGGCTTGTTTAAGAATAGGACCAATCCGGTAGCTAACATATCTTTTCCAATTTCAGTTCCTTTTACCATTAAAAATGTGTACAGTTATTTCATTGTATCAATTAGTTAATCCAGATTAATTGCTGTTCTATGCTCTGACTTGAGTTTCCTTAGATCTTGATGTTCTATGTAATATTAAAGGTGGCGTGTGATTGTTACAGCAGGGTATTACTCAGAATTTTTTTATGTTTTTAAAAGAGCCAAGTAAAACTACTTCAACTATAAGGACTTCCTCCCCCCCTACTTATGGACATGTTTTAAAATAATTTTGTCAATTATTTTTAAAAAGTGTTTAAGTGTATTTATTTTAAGAAAAAGGAAAAAAGAAACTTGATTGAGTAAACAAATTGTTTACTTAATTTTATTAAAATTTATGCATCCAACTTGTCTTCCTAACAAGCAAGATGCTAATTCTTTAAATGGTTGGACATTTACTATTTTCTGGCCCTTGACTACCACGAGCAATCATATTTGATGCCCCTTAATTAGAGCACCCTTTTTTCTTTCCAGGTTCTTTTCCACCTCAGCAATCGAGACAATACATTTGCTTACCATGCTGCTCTCCTAAGTGTTCTTTTGCATGTAAATTAATCTTGATTCAGTTTACACTGTCATGCTGAGTGGTACAAATTGCCTATAACAATAAAACAGCATGAGTTAAAAATAAAGGGGGGTGGAAAGGCAGATTGAATGTGTGCCTTACTTGATAGGATGTTACTTTGCTTTATGCCAATACATTAGTCGACGATAATGAATCTTCTGTTCTGAAAAGCATGGTTTAGTTGATTTTTTTAATTTTACTTCAATGGAGCAGTACCTTGTCTTTTATAGAACAAGTTAGACAAACCATTAATGACAAGAGTGTTAAGGTTAAATATGAAGCAATGCATTCACTTCTCTGAGTGCTATCCATCTTTCCATTTACAGGAGCTTGACAAAAGTACTGGCTTTGTACAACATTTCCTTTAATTACATGCTGCGGGAAACAGGCTTTTAACATAAACATAGTTGCATTCATTTATTCAGCATTTGCTCTTCAATAGAGCTTAATGGAGAAGGTTTAAATCCTAAATGAGTACACACATCTCTCAGCAGTGTTATGTCAGTCCCCATGCTTTGCTTAAAAGCAGTTTTAGTCTGCGTATGTAGTTTTTAAAGCTTTTGCCTAATAGTGAAGTTAAACAATTTGAAACAGAATGTACTATTCCCAAGATAAAACTGATTTTTATAGAAGTTGCATGCTTATTTTTGTTCTCTTCAAGTGCAGATCATGTTCAAAAATATCCCATTATTTACTCATAAGCTGTTCTATTTTTACTTTGATATTTCTTATTTTCTGACAGCAGCTAATGCACATTCTGGTGCATTAAAATGTTGGATTTATTTTTTTAATTGCTCTACTCAGCATCTTCATGTTGTTTGCTACGGGTTAGAACTGCATGTGCAGCCCTAAAATATTAGGCTTTTGTATTGAGAGTTTTTGTATTTGAGAGTTTTGTATTGTTTTCATTATTAATGTTATTGTGGATTTCACATGCTTCACATTTCTGCCAAAAGTACTGTGTTCCATTGTTTGTGTTTTCAGTTTCTGCTCATAATGTAAAAAAATACACACACAATGATACAAAGATGTAGTTACTGTTGGGTTTTAATCAGCATAAGTGTCCTGCAAATTATTCTTCTAAACAATGGATTTTGATAGGAGAGAAAAGTGGTTTGTGTTTTGTTTTGTTGTGTTTGTTAAAATGACCTTGAACATTTTCTTTACTCTTTTTTTTTTTTTTGTCATGTGTTCAGATATAATCTCGATATTTCAGTTCTATTTTATACTGATATTCAAATTATTTTAATCAAAAAGTTTATCATGACATTTTAAAGAGGTGGATACTAACTGAATTTCCCAGTTTCTAATGTGATGACTTTGTCCTCAGGAACTAAATTGATCTGATGACTATCTGAATTTCAAGTTTACTTCTAGCAATTGGATTTCAAATTATAATTAAGTACTATGGTTTTATGATTGAAAGATTAGAAGGTATCTTTGTATATGATCTTACATAAACTGGAATTTCCAAATCTATCTTACTTTATATTTCATTTCTGTGTTTACATTCTTCTTTTAAGTTATTATTTTTAAGAACAACCATCCTGATTTCACAGTTGCATTAGTATCACACATATCATTGTCCAGTTATTAGTAATTTATTTCTAGTAACAGGGCCTTGAAAATAATATATTAAGCTGATGTAATTATGTAATTTCTTATAAAATTGTTTCTCAACGTATGATTTAACTTGTAATGAAGGTGCAGTTTTTTCATGTTGAGAAATCTCTTATTTTGGTTTTAAGCATAATAAGCAAACAAATAAAAAGAATTTATAATGAAATACTTAATGTTTCAGGGATGCTGACAGGAATGAATGAGACATCTGCTACCATAGCTGTTGCTCCACAGAACTCTACTAGTCTTGTAATAATTGAGAAAGTAGTGAAGGCAGCAAACCTGGGTGTAGTCCCTTCTGGTCAAGACAACATACACAGGTAAGAATGCATGTCATTTATAGGGGGTTCATCTTTTAATATGAATTTTAGTTGGTTTTAAATTCATCAACATTTTTATAATATTAGAGAAAAATTTATTATCTACATCATTAACAGATAAGGTATGCACCTTGGACTGCGACATAGAATCCTGACTAGGTATTATTAACCAGAGTATTTTTTGTTCTTTATTTGTATATGTATAGTACATCAAATATCTAGACCTTACTGGACACAGTTTGGGGTATTCTCTGTTTCCTACTTTCGTTTCAAAGAGAAAAGATAGCCTTTTTAAAGCAATGTACTTTAAGGAGCATCTACATGTCTTTCTGACTTTTGTTTCTATTTCTGAAAATAAGTCTTTATCTGGATTTATCATCTGTGATAAGAAGCTTGTTTTTTCCACATTTATATTTTTTTTTAATCTATGGTATCCAGCTATGTACACCTAGGACATGATTATCTTATTTTTAATTAGATGAAGATCTTTTAAAATGCAGGGTGAACATTACATTGAATATTTTCTTCTCCTTCCTGTATATGTGCAAGGAAAACCAGTAATTTTCATCAGCCAAGAAAGCCATTGGACCTGTCTAATTTCTGATGTTACTTGTAGATCAATCCATTCCATCCAAAAGCTGTGGTACAGAACATAAGCTAAATAGATATGGCTATTGGTTAATCACAGATTTTAATGTGGTTGACTGGAAATATTTAGTCTAATGAATCTGTATGGCTTCTCACTTGTTACAAGAGCAAACAGAAAAAGTGCTGTGTATGGAAAACTGAGTAGACATATAACAAGAGCAACACATTACTGGAAGCTGTTAACTTTGCCTCCCAAATTTTGCTGTTTAAGTAAAAGCAAAGCATCTCCTCTTAAAGCAAAAAACAATCTTTTTCTTTGAAATTTTGCTGACTGAGATGGCTCTTTGGAATGGTGAGAGTCATGTAACCTACACAGGACTAATAACCTGATTATTTCTCTTCTTTGGATTTAGTCTTTTTTGCATCACTGGGCATTCGTATTGCATTGCATTAACATTAACCCAGCTGGATTTTCCTATGTATTTGATATGGTCAATGATAAAATTCTGTTTCACCATAAAAACACGGTACAGCTAGTGCGATTGCACTGAAATGATTGTCACTATTGACACCTGCTCCTCCGTGAAAGAGTCCTCATTTGTTGCGTCCCTGAGGGATCTATACAGCCTGCGTTCTCAACATCAATTCAAAGACTAGGTGAGAGTGTCAATCAAGAGAGACTAAAGTGTCTATGTTATGTAGGTGTTCTTCACCTTTACCCTATCCATCACATGAGACTTAGTACATAGGGATGGATTGTCTTCTGACCGAGTCTCAAAAAGGCTACCTAAAATAATAGCTTAGTTCCTAACTCAGCCACGGGTTTTCTGTTTGTCCACAAGTTTCTAATTTGATCTTACTTTCTCTTGCACTTCCTTAAAAAGGAGGAAGTTTTTCATGAAAGAGAGTCTATAACCAACAGTAACTAAATTGAATGTGTACTTGCTGTTGAGTATGCACCTTCAGAGACAGTGGTTGAAGGCATGTTCTGTTAGGTCTGAAGTAAAGTATTCAGAACACTTTAGAGCATCTTGAAATCGGGGCTGAAAGTGTTTTTTTTTTTGCTATAGTAGTTGCAGAATGGTTTGTGTTTATAATGTCCAGCAGGAAAAGAAGACGAGTTGTAACAACATAACCAGAACCTTACCAGAACTTCCCAGAAGTAAGGGGTACTTAGAACAGTCCATCATTTACTTTGCTGTGGAGTTCACAGATACTATGTAGTTTTCATTTGCTTTTTTTTTTTTTTTTTTTTTTTTTTTTTTTTTTTTTTTAACTGAGATCAGGAATGGGAACATTAACTAATTGATACTGTGATGAACCTGCTTGGTCATCTTTTAAATGCTGCTGTTATCATTAAAGAATCCCAGACTTAGATAAATGAAAATTTGAGATAGATTATTTTTTATAGGTATTATTATTCATAGTTAATGAATACTTTAAAATCTCTAAAACAAATAACTAAAATATTTTTATACATACCTATAAAATGTATAGATATATTTGGGTTAAATCAACTCTGTCATTACAGTTAACAAAAATTGAATCTATTCTTGCAAAATATTGTGGATGTAAGAAGTTCAGGATGTTTTATTTAAATAAAACATGCACCATTTCAAGATGGTAAAATAAACATTCAGCTTTTACCTTGACAAAGGAGTAATTAATTTGATGAAAATATCATGAAATATTTTTTTTCTTCTTCAATAGTATTGTGATTTTTCCTGTTTGTTTTATTGCAAGCGGTATTTGGGAAGAAAAAAATTACATACAAGAACTTGTTTCAGCTCATTATGCCATTCTGTGAGGACTAGTTGAGTTCAACTTCTTGGAAGTGCTTAGTACACGGGAAAAGCAGTACTATTTTTAAGCAGACATTGTTGTTCTGCACTTTGCAGTCTGAATTGCATTAACCTCTCGGTTGGTCATTCCCAACTAGAGTATTGCTGAATGACTGCTAATGGCAAGAAATATATATTGTCTGGTAGTGAAATATACTCATTCAAAATGCAATAGTATAGTAGAATACAAGCTTATCTAATGAGTATGAACAGGCACATGTTACTTGTGTTTTTTTTTCAGTCTGAGAATATTTGCACTCATGACGAAGATGTTGTCATGTTGGTGGGACCAAATTACTTCTTTTTAAATTGATAACCCTATTTAGGACTGCATTTTGCACCACATAAAATCACTAAGGCAACTACTCTGAAGGTCTGAAAACAAATACTTGCAACAAATATCAATGGAATAGCATGCAATCACCAGTGAAAAATGAAGTAAATGTAAACTTGTCAAATATATCAGCTATATGTCAGTCCATATCACAGTATAGCAACACTTTTTACATGCATTTTTGCTCTTTTTAACATATGGTTGCTGATTTTTTATAATTACATGAAATACTAATTAAACTGATAGTAAATAAAGAACAAAATGCCAGATGATACAGTTGATTATATTTTAGACTTTATTTTCTGACCTGTTTTATTTATTTTAAGTGATACCTGAAAAAAAAAAATCTAAACACAATAAATATCAGAACACAAATCTGCAGATTTGTACTCATATTTTTGCAAAATAAATTTGCTGTGCTATTTTACTTGCTTAAGTATAGTAATCTGCACCTAAAATTAGGTAGCTTTATACAAGCTATTAGGTCTCTCTGCCTTGCAAGGCTGCATAAAGTACATGTTTATGCTCTTCACAGGATTTGACTATCTTGTATATTGACCTCTCTTGCTTTTGTTGTCAAGGGGAAGTACTATTTCAGTTGTAAGACCTCTACTAAAAGCAAAAACGTGAAATGAATTTAAAGACATTTTTTTTTGAGAGCAGGAAATACAATGTCTCCCAGAATTTGAAAACTTCACCAAAAACAGTGTGCATTGTTTTTCTTAAAATATTTCACAAGCCTGATTGTTGCAGAAATCTTAGAGCCCTTTCTGGGTTCTAAGAAAATATTTTAAGAGATGAAGGGTGTAAACAGGTTGAAGAGCATATAGATGTTGACCAAATCATTTTAAAAAGAATTAGGAAAAGTCCCAGGCTTCTGCCTTGCAATTAATACCATGTCTGTGGACACCACTGGAGTATCTACAAGCAAAGACATTGAAAGAAAAGTATGTTTTTTCCTACAGAGAAATCAGTCCAAATAGCCGCATTTAAGGACCAACAAGTACATTTAAGTTGAAATATATCTGCCGTCGGACAGGAATTTTTGCATCTTCAAGACAAGAGGATACAAAATAGAGGGTATTTATTCTCTCAAAGTTGATTGGTCTTTGAATCATGCCTTCAATTCCCTGTGTCTAGTTGTACAATAATACTCATTGCTTTATATATAAAATATAAACTCTAGAATGTTCTCTTCTATTTCAAAACGTGATAAGACAAAGACACTACTGAACTCAAGATTTTCAGTATTTTTTTCAACCAACATGAGCATTATTTATCCAGAAACATCCTTAATGCTAGTGTTATTTTCAAAATCTTTTGCTTACTTGCTCTGAGATGAATATTCTAGAAACTGTGTCTCTTTCTTCTTTCTTTATTTTCAGCTCCATAACCTCCCACCAGAATAGGTAATTCTCATTTTCTTCAATTTGAATATAGCAGAAGGCAACAGACAATGGTTGAGAAAATGAGTTGCAAACTTTACTTGTTATAAGAAGGATTTGAATGGTCTTATGACTCTCTTGAAAGTGTCAAAATACAGTCTTACATAAAGGCTTTTAGATGAGTGAAAGATATCTCAGGGTAATTTGACTTAGAAAGGAAATAATGGAAATACAGATAATGTTTCCACTGCCTCCAAAATATCGCGCAAATACTTTGGAGTCATTTGCATTAGAATTTACCAGAAACATCCTTTCAGAGGTGGGATCACAAACTGGACTTACTTCTTTACTCTTCCACTTTGGTTTATGCTTGTGTGATTCTATTGATGTCAGAATATATGTTTAAAGGGATGGTAATTAGGGTCTTCTTGAATTATCTCTCCACCTTTCACTCTCTGAAGCATTTTTTAAACAGTATGAATAAAGTAATATTATTTCCCTCAGTGACCATGGCTCTGCAAAATGATAAAGTGTAGAGCATCTTTTCCACAGTTTTCATTCTTTAAGAGTTTACTTGCACACTGCCTAATCAGTCAGTGAGACAGAAGTCTGAACCCATCAGAATGGATATGAAGAACAGATTTTATTTAACCTCAACAAGTTTAATAATCCATTCAACTAGTCTGGTGCTGTTGTTGGATTTTGGAGGGAATCAACAATTAGGAAACAGTAAATAGTTGGGTTAAAAAGTGATCATACTGTAATCTACTTACCTCTATTCAGCCAGTCATGGCCTTAACCACTGGCCAGCACTTATAGAGAAACATGACAGCATTACCTTCAGTCATATAATTTGAGATAGTCAAGTCTCTAATTTCAACAACCCAACATGGGGCGATGTGAGTTTCTGGAGAAAATCAAGACTCAGTTTTGTTCTTTTCCACACTGAAGCCTTAATCTGCTTCTGGGCAGCCGTTTTCAATTTTTGCAATAGTGAGTGTAATACACTCCATTAAAGTAGTCATTCTCAAAGCAGTATTTTGTTTTGATGGATCAACAGAACTTTCAGATGGAGGATGTATCTGTCTCTTAGCATGTGTCATAGGCACCTGAGTTAACAGCAAACAAGGTAGCTTTTAAACAAAAAGCCCAAAAAATGGTACTTCTGTTCATTGCTGGGGCAGGTCTAGCTAGCTGAAGTACAGCATTGCATGCAATGACTACGCTGCTTCAGGCATCTGTAATTGTTAATGACATTTGACTTCTCCATACAGATACATCAGTTTGTTCAGAGCTTGCTTTGTGTAATACATCATTCAACATACTCATAACTTATGTCGTTTTGTGGATAAGTAAGTATTTAACAGGATGTTAAATGTTTTCTACCTGTCTTTTGGAGGCTTGCATTATTTTAGCTAAATCAAAAACATGCTGTGGAAATCATGTAACATGACAGTGAGAGCACATTGCAGTGGATAGGCATCAAAAACCTGAAGAACATAAAAGCAACTAGACACAGTATCGAAACTTGCATGAAATGCTTTAAAAAAAAATTTAAAAAAAAAAAAAAAGAAGAAGAAACCCAAGGATCAACACTTGTTTTTCAGTAGCCTTTATTCCCCACCCCATGCATCAGCCTGACAGTCTGATGGAATTCACCCCTTTTTATCATTTTGCAACCTGTCATGTCCCATTTATGTTATATTGGCAGACTGATTCTCAAAGGAAAGAGGGTTTTGTTTACAGACAATTTTGATTATCAGAGAATGGCATGCTTAGTAATGTTATCCTCCCCACATCTCTTTAATCCAACAGCACTTAATTTGGGGAGAAAAGGTGTGTGACTGTGCATGTATGTAGGTACGTATGTATTGAACAAACTCCTGCTTTGAAGGAGTTCACTTGGAAAAGCTTTGTGTGTGTCATCTTCCAGTTTATACTAAATTGGAAGAGGTCACAGAAAGCTGGTGATCAGGCCCCATCAGCTTACCGTAACTAAAAACTGTAGTCATTTCCAACATGTCAGAAAGGAAGGACAGTCACACATTTATTGAAGTATGAACATAGCATAGAAATTAATGAGAATTACATGTATAAATTCTTTATCATTTATATACTATCTCCAATTAACAATCTCAGTATAATGAGATTACATGTTTAAAATGTATATAATACATCATATATTTATAACATATAAGCAATCTCAGTATTTCTCAGCTACTGTGTATATATATTTGGATCTCCATATGGAGAGAAATGTGGTCTCAGGAGTTGACAAATACATCGTATAAATCCAGTAAGTCTTTTTTAAAGACCTTTTCTGCTCTGTGTGCACACAGAAAATTTTTTCTAAGATTTTTTACTAAGTAATTGGCTTGTCTGAGAGCACAAATAAAGTGAAATCTACCTCTGGCAGTAGCTCCTTTGAAGCAGTTATGTGGACTGTTCTGCTTCCATGGTTTTTTAGCTGTTGGGCCAGTCGTCTTTTTTTACTCTTCAAGAGAGCTGCAATGGGTAGCCAAGTAAATAAACTTGTAACAGACATGCAGCCTTGATTTTGCTTCCTAACTTCTCTAGTAAGAATTAATTAAAAGGCTAGATGCCCTAAGCAAAAGAGTTTCTCTATTAGCCTTTACCTGCAGGTGACAGAATTCTAGGTGGAATGGTATTTGCCTGTCCACTGGTATTTTAGCCCTCCTTTTTGCCAGGAGCTGTAAGCTCCTAACATTTTCTTACTTTATTGTAGAATCCTAGATTTAAAATAAATAAATAAATGTTGGGTCTCTTAGTGACCCTGGTAGGCTAACTAACCATTTACCTTTTTTTTTTTTGTCAGCCTGTGCTGAAACTTTTTCTATTAGTCACTATTGTTTGGTAAATATTTTTATTCCAAATAAAAAGAAAACTAGAAGTTTTAAATACTCATTCAGTAGTTTCTATTATATATTTCTCAATCAAATCCTAATGTCCCAAAATCTGGAATTTCCTCACTGTTTACAAATGGGCTCTGCATGTACTAATACTATTTTCATGTATTATTAGCATATGAAGATGCTGATTAACTGGTACAAGATACTTGATCCAAGAGAATGTCTTTTTACAGCACCATCATTTAATATTTAAAGGCATTTAATATTTAAAATATTTTACTATATCTAAGGAGCTTGCATGGGGATTGCAAGATTTAAAAATAACTTTAAGAAATCAAATTTGAGCTTAATATTAAAATTATATGAGTGAGTTATTT
Source organism: Aythya fuligula (assembly GCF_009819795.1). NCBI lineage: Eukaryota > Metazoa > Chordata > Aves > Anseriformes > Anatidae > Aythya > Aythya fuligula. Next base: position 25,431,094 of record NC_045593.1, read on the forward strand.
TGGATACAAGGTTAATCGGAATAGATGGTTATAGCCTTGCTTGTCTGCTGTCCACTAGAGGACAGCACTGCTTTTGTATCAGAATGCTGTAAAGTGAAAAATACGTGCAGCATTTTCTTTGAGCAACAAACAGGAACCTTCTGAGTCAGTTGGTTAAACAAAAAACATTTAACACTTAAACTAGCTGAAGAAGAGTATATATTTGATTTGAAAAATCTCTGAGCAGGTTTAATATTTTAATGTATTTCTGTAAGGTGAAGTACTTTCTTGGAATTAAATAAATTTTTTGCAAATGAAAATTTATAGCCTGTTTTAAAGAGGGACTGGATTTAATTTTAATACTTACCATATTAAACTCCTGATTATTTAAGAAAAACAAAGCAAACAGAATAGATGAGAAAACAAAAAAATCAGGTATCACAATTATAGTTTTCTAGGTGAGGAGCAAATATGATTCAAGTTTTTAGCTTATTGAAGTTTTGGGAAGGAGATATAAGTACCTCTGTATAATAATGCTGAAGCTTTTGAACTTAAAGGAAATTTTTGTGAAGGTAAGTTCATGCAGCATCTTTTTGAACATGCGGAGTACTGCTGTGTACTGGACAGTAAGTTCTGAGGACTCATTTGCATTCATGCATTTTTGTTCGGAATACAGTGCAACTGCTCACTGGTAACTGAAGACAAACTCAAAATCTACTTTAGAAATAAAATTTTAATATTTTTTTTAATACATACTTGAATTGAACTTATTTGTACAATTTTGCAATTTCATTAAACCTCAAAATTGTTAATATTGAAAATAAGCTAAATTGTAGTAATGAATTAGGTATTTTGAACAATTTATCTTAAGAAAAATGTTAAAATAGATTGAAATGGTCTTGAAAAAGAAAACATCTCAAAGTATCTTTATATGATTTTTAATACAAATATTAATTAATTTCCATGTCTAATAACCAGTCAGTGTTAAAAAAGTTTTTTTCTGAGAGGTTAAATTCACTAGGTTAAGAAAAAGGTGTTTCTTTTCTCTCTCTTTTTTTTTTTTTTTTAATGTTTCTGCTTTGTTTCATTATGCTTACTGTATCCTCAAGTCAGAATTAATTCATATTAATGCTATTCCAAATACTTTCTTTTTTCATGTTCTAAGGCTTATTCATAGAACCAGGACACATAATTAGTAACATACCCAATTTTGAGATTAAGTGCTCATTACAGAGTCAAAATTATAGGGAGACTTTGTCAGAGTGAGGTAAATATTCAGAGTACTGAAACGACTTTTCTTTTTCCATGTGATACACTGGAATGTACTTCATAGTTGTTCATTCTTCTATTTACAAATTGGAGATTAATTTGCAGTCGTATTTTTATCCTTTGAATATATTCATTGCATAACTTGATTACACATTTGTGAACTTTGGAATAATCATTTGTCTACAGCTAGGGCAGGGCATTGTATCTTGTGATCGTCTTTCTTACTAATAGGATTCTGTCTGCTTCAGCAGGCAGTAATTGAAGGCTTAATGTGCAAGATTTAAAAAAAAAAAAAAAGAAAGTTTTAGCCTCTGTGTGCCATTGTCACTGTTTCTGGTAAGCAATAGAACTGAAAAAGAAGAAAATTTAGCTTAAATGGAAGAATCAAAGATGAAGAAGAGTGCCCGACAAGAGAGAGCATGTGTTTTAGTGCCATTGAATTATGTGTCACAAGCCCTGCTCTGCTGTAAACAAATGTCCCAATAGTGTTGAACTGTAAATTCACTTTTTAAAATGTTGAATTTTTAAAAACATATTTTCAGAGTGAGTTACTTTGTTACTCTATTCTCTGGCTTGGAATTTTCAAAATCCTTTCAAATAAAAATGCCTTTCCTGCATATTGCAGCTATCTTCTGCCTACAAATAAAAGGAAAATAACTGCTAGTCTGTAGTTAGGTCAGTAGTTACTACAAAGCCAGCGTTTGCCAAATGCTGTCACATAGTAATACCTGATAGTCTGTTTTTTTCCCCTTTATTAGGAATTCAAACTAACAACAAATAAGGTATTTTTACATGACGGCCATTAAAAAATCATATTTCATGACCAAGAATGTATTTGATTTTTAACTATTGAAAGACTGAATGGCTTTCTAAAAATATGCCAGTGCTTTACTGATGCTGATTTAGAATTTGATTCTTAATACGTATTTTCTTACCTACTTACAGATACTATATTTCTTTAAATTTGTGAACTCCTCCTCTCTTTTTCCAGGTCACATAGCCTCAGAATATTTAGTGTTCTTCTTAAAAATATATATTTGAAAAAACTTAGAATATGCAAATATATCTCACATTCTCATGTTTCTACTCTGTCTTGATTTTTTTTTAGTGTGGAAAATGTTAACACCTGCAAATCTTTCTCGATATTTTTAATGATGCAAAAGCAGTTTCAGAAGTAATATTATAAAGAAACCTAGCAAATAACTGCACTATAACAGAAACAGCCATCTTAAAACTATTAGAAAATATTTGTTTCTGTTTTCTGAATGGTTCTCTCATTTAGCTTGTTTGGTTGTTTTTTGTTTGTTTGTTTTTTCATACTCAATGCTTCATTCTTTGTTGCAACAGAACCAAGCTGATACTATAATGTTTTATGCCACAAGTTGCCCAAGGAACAAATTCTCTATTTTGGACTTAATAACAACCAATTTATAAGTTAGATTTGAATGTTTGACAATGCAGTTCCTAGGTTTGAGTGAGACTATGAAGTCTGATTGTTTATAATATCTTCTTTTCAAATATTTGGATTCAAAGTCCTACTTTTAAGACAGTATCAACTTTCAGAAAAAGTGAAAATAATTACTGACCTCATGGGAAACATAAAAGCTGTTCCACAGCTTCTCACAAAGAATAAATACCTACTGTAGAGAGTGATTAATTTTTGCTGCTGAAAGATTTTTAATGGCTTTCTGGTTTAACTATTTAGAGGAGAATACATGTACTGTAAAATTTACATAGGCTCATAATAACAGCAAACATATATGATGCATTAATGTGTACATCGTCTAAAAATCAGATACTACTCAAATTACTCAATGACAGCATTTTTAAAACATCTAAATAACTAGCAAATCAGTTTTACTGATCAAGTCTTGTCACCAGAAGTCAACAGATTCATCTTTTAATAACTGTGTTCAGTTTCAACAATTGAATAAACCAGTTTGTGTTATAACTGTTTTTAGAAACTTCTTCCTCATTTTAAGGAACAGATTTCAGTTTCCAAAGTTCAAAAGCAGTGGTAAACATATTCTGTCATGGTTCTTCTGTACACCCTTTTCAATGGTGAACAGAAGTTGTCTCGTTCTGTTCCAGTTTTTTTTCCCTAAGTGACTCCAGATCGCTGACCACTGATACAAACCAATTATGCGTACTAACACTTTGTGTAGAATTAGCCAAATATCAGACCCTTTATGCTTTTCAAGGGACATAAAAACTCACATTAATTACGTGTTCTTTTTAGAGGTACGGAAAAGCAATATTGATCACCTATCAGATTTGGCAAATAGACTTGTGAAAATATCTGCACAAAACTCATCTCTGATGCTTTGGGCTTCCCTGGGTTTCACAGAACACTGACTTCGTATCAGTTTCAGGTTTTAATAAAAGAGGGTAAAATCAAGCCTCAAGGCTATGAAACACAGCAGGAGTGCCAACTACCAACCTTTTTATGTGCATACTTAGACATAATCTGCTTCTGTGTTGCCCCAAGACACAACTGTTAAGTAAATAAAGTGACTAATAAGACTATTGTTTATATAATTATCCCCCTGTCAAAATCAACAAGAGAAATAGTGATCTTTTACATTGCAGTGCAAGTAGACAAAATCATTGATATAACTAGCTAAGTAGTTAATTTTTATAGCAGTGATGTCGTTTCAGAATCTCCTATTAAAGAGAGAGGTCTTTGAATGTATCTATAATCCGGACAAAAGAAATAGATTGACCTGTGATGGGTGACATTAGAGAAGTGCCCCATGTTTCCTTAATTAGTATAATGTGTTATGAGATTTTGATATGCTTAGTTTAAAAAGAAAAAAAGACAGAAATTACATCTCGTTTAAAGAGAACCTGCTTCCTGCTTAAGTGGCTAATATTTTAATTAAGTCTGGAGTGAAGTTTTTTGAGTATCTCCTGATAAACTCCCTCCTTTATGTTGATGGTAATTAAACAGATCCCTAAGGGCCCGGGCAGGCGCTTTGCGAGGCCCATGCTAATTGTCAGACATGAGACACTGACCAGTTGGTTTGCTCTTGAATAGCCGACATCGTGCTGTCAGCCCAGCAGTTTTATTTTTCTGCATTGTGCGCTGTTGTCAGGGCTAACTGGGTCCTTTTGTGGCTGAAGATGTTGCGCAAATTGAGGCAGATGGCTCCGGTTCAGACACGTGTCCTTCAGCAGGAGGAGAGGAGATTGGCCCCACAAAGTGGGGTCAGGCTGGGTCGCGGACCTGCTCCGCACTTGTTAGCGTTTTCAAAAGCCCATGTGCAGAAACTTGGTTGTTGTCAAGTAACCACCACCAACAACAACGAAAAGCAGAAAAGCATGGCATGCTCCTTGCGGGATGTGGAGGACGAGGCTGTTGCCATCCTCTTCCATCCCGTCTCTTGGGCCTGGCTGTGCATGCAGAATGAATTAACAGGATTGACAGAAGTTCATTGTGCCTAAAATGGCTTTTCAGTCAATTGTAGTGCTTAAAAGGCTAGTTTTGCTTTTAATTCCATGTAATTAGTGGGTTCTTCATGTCTTGGAATTTAGTAATGGTGCATTAGTTCTAACTTTTATCTGGATTTTTTTCAGTTTGCTTTGTATGACTTCTAGTCATAAAATATTTAGAAACATTGACCACATTTTTATGATTAAATATTCTGGAGATGAAATGCGTTCACAGATGCAGTGATTTGCTGTCTTGCTGTTGCCATCACTTGAAAGGATCATGTTGGATGTTTGAGTATTTTTAGCCTGGATTAATTCCTGAGAAAGCAGGAGGAATGTACTTTTCTGAAAGTACAACCGTTTGGCTTTTCGGAAGTGTTTTCTCACATTTACTGCTGTTGTATTTTCTTTGGGGCACCAAATGATATTTTTCCATGGAAATCTCCATAGAATTTAGGTTGCTCATGTACACTAAAGTACCTCCTGAGTATTGTACAGGAACTGAAGAATTGGAATTCAAATAATATTTTGATTTAAGTATGTTTTATTATTTGATTTATTAAATAGAGGGCTTTGCACAATCCCTTTCTGTCCTTAAATACTAAAATATTTGCACAATGATGAAGAAATTTTCTGCAGAATTGAGTCTTCATGGTTTATCCCCTGAAATTGCTTAATGAAATTGGAGGCATTTTGTTAATAGATGAGCTCATTTAACTTTTGCAGAAAGAAGTAATAGTAGTCTATGACCTGAAGGTTCTCAGCAATTCTCTTTATTTTTTTTACTTTTCTTTTCCCTCTAGGTTTGCAGCTAAGACTGTGCACAGTGGGTCACTGATGCTAGTCACAGTGGAGCTGAAGGAGAGCTCTACAGCACAGCTCATCATAAACACAGAGAAAACCGTGATTGGTTCTGTTCTGCTGCGGGAGCTGAAGCCTGTCCTGTCCCAAGGGTAACCTGCTTACATCTGGACTTCAGAATCTGGCACACAACAAAAGTGCCTGGCATCCACTACTGCTGCCTTTCATTTATAATAATAGCCCTTCCATCTGGCAGTGGGGGGAAGAATACACTCTTGACATTCTTGTCTTCTGCTTTAGAATGCTAGTGTGTATCTATCATGTATGCAAGTCCTCTCCTTTTTTTCTGCTTGCTAACCAAAGAACATACATTTTACTGTCAGTTATCTGCATTCTTAAATGTATTTCCTGTTTGTTCTATCCTAGTACTTCCCTCTCTGATCCCATTTTCCTTTTCCCCACTGTAGTAGACAGATACTGGATTATAAATTTCAAGGGAAATCACACTGCTGGAAAACTGTGTTAAAATGGCAGATAGGTTGCAGCAACATACACAGCAACTATGTTTGTGGTTTTGAGAAGTTTGATTGTGTAAGTGTAACTGCACAATAAGTACAAGAAAATTGTGTTTGCTTCCTGAAAATCATTGTAACCCTGAACTGATGTAGTAAGAATGTTGTTCCCACTTAATGTCATTTTCACAAATATTTTGTTAATGTGCCAATAAAGTAGTGCTATGAGCAGAAAGTTGATATCTGTTTTCTTTGGTAGAGAACCAATAATGATTGTCAGTAATGTATATAACTGGTCAATTTAAAGTAAATACAAGATTGAATGCCACATATGCATTAAGAAATTGCTTTTGTGAAAGTAGACAGTGTTTGTGCTCCAATTTTAATTTTCTAATATGCAGTCATATTTTTGTTAATGAACAAAACCCATAATTCTCTATTTTCAAGTTGGCCTATTCATAAAATACTGACTGAAGAGACTATTTTGGTAAGTACTGTCACCTAGCTTCATAAATCATTCAAATTCTTTGCTTGAAATTGTTATTGTATACCTAAGCTAATGTCTCCCACCTTTGCATAAACCAGGGCTTGAGGCAAAGAGAAATTCATAACCATATCTACTGAGCTAGGAAGTCCAACAGCTGTGCCACCTTGGCAGTACACAATTTTCTGCCTGTTGCTACAGTAGCTGTAACCTGAACATGATTTTGACTTTCCATTCATATTCCAGTTACATGGTAGGAGTGGAGTGGAGATGCTAAATTTTGCTATCATTTCCTATCAGTTCTCACTTCTAATAAGTTTTGTTTTGTTTTGTTTTGTTTTAATGGGGGTTGGACCTGATGATCTTTCAAGGTCCCTTTCTTCCAACGCCTACAATTCTGTGATTCTGTGATTTTCCTAGTATCTCATGGCTTTGCCATAGATGTTTTTGTGACACAGAAAGACATTTGAATAACTCCATACCTTTGCTCTGTCACAAGGACCCTTGCATTGTCCTCCAGTGCTGGCCAAGTTGTGCTGTTTTGTTTACCTTTATGGATGACAGGAAATACCACTTTATCAGAAATGCTGCATTAATGCCTACTGGAATATTCTAAAATTTTCTGCTAAAATTTAGTGGAACCAAGAAGTAGCTCTGACATGTAGTGGAGTTTATTGGGAAATTCTAAAGAGACTTTTTTTTCTAGTTATTTAAGTTGCACTTCTGTAAGAAATCTAGTTTTCACTAGCACCCAAAATATACTGGTATATTTCTCAGACAAGAAACAAGAATGTCCTCAACAGGAATGTACTTTTTTTAAAATCAACATTTACATTGTTTTCTAAATGCTGATCTTGCAATACATTTTTTCTTGAATTATAAAGCATGATTTAAGAGCTATTATTCAAACAGATGGAAAATTATTCACTGTAGAAAATCTTCACAGAGAAAATGCAGGTTGGTCTAGGTGGTGTTTGATACTAAGACTCAGAAGATACTGAGGGAAAGGTATACATCCTAAGGAAAGACTGAACTGTGAAACCTTCAGCCATGCTTGTAAAGGTAAAATAAACAGGAATTGCTTCACGTACCACAATATAAATCAAAGGAAAGTATATTATTACTGTACGTCACACACATTCCCAAGTAAATTCGACCTCCCTAGAGTACTTAATAGACTTTACTGGTGAAGACCAGAAATGTGTATACTAAGAGTATTTGGGGCATTTCTGGTATTTACATTTTTCAACACTTCGTGATTTGGTCCAAGGTTCAGTAACTCTCTACCTGTGTCTGGACTGACAATGTGATTTCCAAATTTATTCTAGCTTCCCCAAACAGTTATTTCGGAAGAAAATTTTTCTAAGGACAGTTATTTAAATAGTAAAATATGTATGCAATAAAGCTCAGCTTTTCAGGAACCTAAACATGAGCATGTGCATGTCTTACATTAACTGCACAAGTTGCACTCAGTCATAATTCAGCCAGTTAGCAGTAGTTAGCAATAGTTTCTTGCTTTCGCTATATATCATTTTTATTCACTTTCTTCCATACTTTTCATCATCTGTAGAGGTGTGTTAAAGCCTATTAGGATATGAAGTAGATGGCTATTCTAAATTGCACACTGGAATTAGCTTGAAAGTGATTTGGTTGTACCAGGTAGCAGCAGCTCCTACCTCTGCAGGCTGTTTTTTCAGGAGCTGCATGCTAAGAACCATCTGGCTTCTGTGAGAACCTAGACACAGGAAGCCTTGAAGTGTACCTGCATGCACAAATCAGGATGTGGGAGCAAGGCTAAGCGTAGTGTTGTGCGATTGGTGAGTTGGGTCGGCTAAGATAACTAAGGAATTATATCAAGGTCCAATTTAGGGAGCAGGAGGTGAGAATTCAAATGCAGTGGAAAGAGAAACAAAATCAGTAATAACTACGAACTGAAATGTATTATCAAAACAGGGAATGCATGTGATTTTATTAACTCATTCAGTCATGCCCAAGGTAACTAAAATTCAAAGAGACTCCAATATTGTGATCTAGTGTTAGTGTTAAAACTGATACTGGTAATTATGGGTTGAAGAATTATGAAACAAGCAAGTGCAAATAGATCAGAAAGATACTGCAGTGAAAAATTGTCAGATTCTTTGCTTCCCAGTTGTTTACACAAACACACACACACACCCCTTGTGAAGTCTTTTCTGGTTTTGCAGGTGGGGAGGTTTGTTTGTTTGTTGTCTTTTATTATTATTATTATTTTTTTAAATATGTATATAAAAAACTATATCCAAATTCATGCTTCATTTTAAAATAATTCAAACTATTTCCATAGAATATGGTACAGGGAAAAGCTGTCATGTCACTGGATGGCAGATTATAAACAGTGGCTCAATGCATCACGGTCAGAATAACACAATGTTTTTCCTGTTATTTTTCTTTCACATTTTATGATGTCCAATAAAAGGACAATATATTATTTCCTGTATAGCCTGCTTTAATTCTAGTAATTCATCTCTAAATAAAACTGCAGGAATAGAAATGGGTCTAGAGCTAAGAATCAAATAATGGAAGATATAAATAGACTACCATGTGAAAGGACAGTGGAAGTAATGAAAGTGTTTTTAGAACAGAGATATGATCCAGTATTTGAAATAATGAATGGCGTAGAAAATATAATTTGGGTTTTCCTGATGATCTTTTCTACTAACTCAGGAAGAAGGTAGCATTCTGTATCATTTATAGAACAATATATATAAGCCAGAGGAAGGAAGTAACGTTTTTTCCCTGTTTTTAAATACATGTACTTAAGCTCTGGCCATACCTGACACGGTATGTGCCTGAAACAAGCCAATGAGGGTTAGATTCTGTTCCCCCCACCCCCTCCTTTTTTTTTTTTTTTATTTTTGGTCAGTTTATCTTCCTCCCCTTCCCCATATCTTGATTGTTTTGTCATAGAGTGCATGTTTTTGTAACACTTGTACATTACATTAAATGTTTTGTAATGCAGACACTAGACTTTTATGTGTTTGCATAGCGTGGCTTCATTGCGGATAGGAGCCTTGCAGATAGGTGTATAATCCTGATAAAAGCAATTCTTCTGTTATTTTCATCTTACCTGATGTACTTGTGCTTTCTGTAGCACAGTCCAGTGAACCTGTTTGGTGGAGAAAGAGATGGTGAACATCACTGCACACTTTCAAGTACCTACAGCTAACTGGTTTTGCTTCAGAAGGCAGAAGGTGAACCTGAAGTCCGAGCAACCATACTGCCCCAAATCCTGAGCCATTTAAATCTGTGTGTACGTCCTGGTGTGTATGCATATATCTTTACAGGGTTGTTCTAAATTCTGTTTTTGCCATTATGCATGTATAAAGAAAAGGGAGCAAATGAGTTTTGCTGGCTTTCCCCATTGAGAGTGAAGTGCCTTTAGTCACCAGCTTCCACCACATCTCTTCCAGTCCTCTCCTGGATTTCTGAGGAGAGGGAAAGGGACAACAGCAAGAGTGTAGGTGCTCTGGGGTCCTTCTCATACTTCTGTCCTGTAGAAATGGACCCTGGGTGGTAGAGTGGTGGGGAAAGGCCTCCTCTTGTAGCAGCTGACCCTGGCAGCCATTTGGCCACTCACTACAGCAAATGGCTGGGCAGTGAGGGAGATGTTCAGTAAAATAGAGGGAGCACTAAGCTCCCAGCAGCGTCCTGGGTGCAGGGAGAGGTGGCATCACCTCTTTGCCTTCATTATTTCTAACCAAAACCCTTGTAGCTCCTGAGCACCAGGAGCAGCCAGGGGCTGTCCATGCCCATGTAGCTTTAAGGCCTGGATGGCCAGGGAAGATACAGACACCTTGAGAGAGAATGCTAAAGGAGGAGGAAACACGGAGTAGGAACACCCCAGGAGTGGAAATACAGTGCTGTGTGAGGTGGATTTGCCCCCCAGGGAGACCTCTGTGTGTGACTTGAACAAGCTGCAGCTGTGACAGGGACCATGAGCATTTACCAGGATTTCAGTTTAACCACTCCTTCTGTTTTCATTTTGATTAGCCCTGATACCGTTGTGGGAATGTTCAGTCAGTTGTTTTTTTTCCTATGAAGAGAAGGACAGGGTGCCACCCAGCAAGAGCCAGGCCATGGGGCTTGCACCTGGCCCCAGCCGTGGTGGATCCAGACTGGGAGGTACCTGGTGCTCCACACACCTCCTGAACGCTGTGAGTGAGGAGATGGAAGAATTACTGATTCAGATGCTTTTCAGACTGTTTTCTCCCATTCTAGCAAAAAGCAGGTATGGGTTCCACTCAGTAGTGTTGTTTCCTCCCTGGAGAAAAAAAGGTTTCTCCAAATCTTTTCAGGTCCCTACTCAAATAGGCAGAATTATTTGGATTTAAAAACTCATAGCCATTTTTTTGTGGGGCTATGGGTGTTTTTTTTTTGTTGTTGTTGTTTTTTTGTTTGTTTGTTTTTGTTGTTGTTGTTGTTTTTTTTTTTTTTTTGTGGGATTTGGGTTTGTTTGTGTTCAGATTATTTCACCAATGGGGCTTACACTCAGCCTTGCAGACATTTGGATTCAGCCCAAGAGCTGAGGTGGCAAACTAGTGAGAGAGGAGGCCCTTACTTCCTCTTGCTGTACTGTTTCAGCACCACACCAGAATAGTACCTAAATGGCTTCTTTTACCAGAAAAAAACAACGGCACCTTTTTGATACTGAGCCCAAAAGTCTTTGTTCTGCTCCAACCTTATCTGCAGGCCTCTGGCAAAGCCTGCTTTTGGGCAAAGTTAGTTGGTTTCAGCTTCATGTAATTGAAAGTCATTCTGATTTCTGCACCATGGTGTAATTGCTTAAAAAAAAAAAAAAAAAAAAGCCAACCCACGTTATTTGATGATTAAGATTCTGGAGTGAATTGTGTTCTTTTGGGTTCTTGTACTGTTTCTCCATCAGGGACTTGGTTTCAGCGGTGTGCAGCTGCTGGAGTTGATTTACAGTGCTGCGGCTGTGGCTAGTCATAAATAAATCCTCTTATATAGTTGTTATGAACACCTGTTAGATCATCTGTCAGCAAAGCGCTGTTCACATTTATCATGGTGCGGTAGTTATTTTACCTCAATCCATTTCCAACTGACTCGGCCTCCATCACTGGATTACTATTACCACACCATAATCGCTCGTTTCCACTCCATGTTACAACTTGCAGATAAAAGATTTCACTACTTGGCCAAATTTCATAAATAAAGGAGCAGTTCAGTGCAGTAAAAGTTTATTTTTGTCATCATTTGTCACCCCATTATTCTATAAATCAAATGGAATAGCGCTATTGCTAGCTCAGGCGTTGCTGTCAGCCCTAGGCATGGAAATGGTCCGTTTCTTCTTTTTAGATGAGATGACATGTCTTTCAGACTTAACTGGCTTATGGCTTTGTTTCACCCATTTTATTTTATCGCCCCTTCAGAAAAATCCTTGGGGACCGGAGAGACTAAAGGAGTAAAATGGAATCAGAAAACACAGTAAAACATGCTGCTTTAGCTGCGTTATGTACATTTCCCTCCCCCACAATCACTCATTTACAAACTCCTCCACAAAAATAATGGATCGGGATATAAACAGCCCCTCAATGCTTTCGCCGGATTTGTGCAGGTTTTATCGCTTGTGTCAAAACCCTGGGACTGAAAGGGCTCTGGAGAGGGTGCTTCAGAGCCCTGCTAATGCGCCTGGTCCTAAATGGACTTGCTGGCTCCCTGTGCTGGGGCACATCCTAGGGTTGCTCTTTTGTTTCTAAGGTTTCTACAGAAAACTTGCATTTTGTGTTCTGAACCATCTAATAACGGCATGCTGCACCTCACTATGTAGCTTCATGATCAAAACCTGCAGGATATTCCCTTGCATCCCCCCAGAGACAACCTGCACAGAAATTAGTTTGCTTTTATTTTGATATTCTTAATTCAAGAATATGATTTGATTTGGGATCATGCCTTGATTTTTTTGGCCCCATGTTCATTAGAGACTTTTGGGGTTTGCTTGATTTATTAAGAAGTTGGGAGATGAATCTCAAACTAAATTTTGAAGAAAGCAATATTCCTTGGTTTAAAAAGAGGAAGATAGGCTGATGATAAAGGGATGGGGTAATAGAAAAGGGTTTATAGTTGATATTATACTTCTGAGTTGGTTCTAATTCAAGTTACATTCTTCATAGTCATTATGTAGCTCATAAATTCAATAAAGTGTTTTACTATTACTATAAAAATGACAGGAGGGGGGTTTTATGTTGTAAGTTTCGTTAGTTGCTCTTCCTGTTTTATGTTGAAGTTCTCAGGCCATTATGTCATTAAACTCCTTGGAGTCTGAAGGGCTCAGGCCCCTCTGTTTCTCATTGCTGCTGTGGTCCTTTCTGGGGGCAAGTGTTTATCTGGTCGCTTGCTATCACTGTCCCCTTCGCCATCAGTGACGCCTTCCAGTACCATTTTTTTTTTTTTTTTTTTCCCCATTCAGAAGCCCAGATATCTGTGCTTGTCCTCTGGCAATGGAAATTTCAGAGCAGCTTTGGTGCCACTTTGGGTTCTGACCTCCAGACACCAGTTCTCATCTGTGGTGGAGCTATTCAAGTGTGAAAGGGCTACACTCCTGTTACTGCAGTGGGCTTGGGTGGCTGTAGGAAGAGCCCACTGCCAAAGAACGATGCTGTGCTAGGGAAATAAAATGCCTTTGGAGGGTTCACCTTCCCAGAAAGACTCACTGTGACTTTTCTCCAGCCACCTTTGCTGTAGAATTACGAGCTCATCTTGGCTGGACTTGTTCATTTTGACTGTGGGCAAATGCTTGCTAAAACTGTCTTGTGCATTTGCTGGGAAGGTCTCCCAAGGCAAATCTGGAAGAGGGTTTTTGCTTTTTTGGTGAGGGGAGGAGGGAATTTTTCCAAAGGCACTGAATAATTTCTGTTATAACCGCTTCATTAGGGGAAAGAAGCATCGAATATCTGACCCTGGAGCCTTTGCTTTCTCCAGATGTTTGCTTTGCACACGAATAATCCACATGAAAACAGCAACTGCTAATTCAGTGGCCAAAGTGCATCAGGAGCCTAATCTAAAACCTCCCAATCCATCCAGCTGTCTGGCATTTGCTATTATAGGGCACCAACAGAGAAATGAGGCTGTGGCTTTATCACTGCACCCTGGGTGACAACTTGATTTTCTGCTTTCACCGCAGGCAGCAGCAGCCCAACATGATGGGGCTGTTAATTTGTGCATTTCATGGTGTCTGTCAGGGGGCCGGGAGAGGAGGGTTTCAGGGGAAGGGAATGGAGCATGTCCCAGCCTCGGAAGCACCTGTCTGCATTGACGGCACAGAGCACTTCTTATTAGCGTGCAGGTCTCTAAATGCAGCCCCAGGATGACAGCCTGGCATTCCCAGCACCCACACAGTGTGACAGGCGCAGGCAGCCGGTCCCATTGTTTGCCCTTGATGAGCATGTCATTAATGGAAATGGAAGAAAGTGAGGGCCACATCAGTATTCAAATAGCCTCCATCCTCTCTGCCATTCAACCGCCTGGCTCAGGCGGCTGCAGATTTCCTTCTGCAGCTCCACTTACACATTTTCACAGATTTATTCCCATTGCATACAAATACCCCCCATGTGGCTCTGGCCCCATGACCCTGACTCCTCTTCTATATACAAACATGTTCTTCAGCATCATTTGATTAGCCAAAAATAAAGTGGGGGTTCTCCTCTTCCTCCCTGCTTTGTGAATTACTAAAGTATCATTAGTAAATACTTGCTATTTGCAACACAGGAAATGGAAGTTGCTGTTATTTAAACTTGAAGCATCAAGCATGGGTTTGATGCATTGCTTGCAATGATCCTATCAGGTCCCAAGCAAATATTGATGCTTGTCTGTACGATCTGTTTCTTGATAGGAGATTGCAATATATTTGTTTTGGAACATTTTACCGAGTAGGTTATATAGTAAGAGGCTTGTGGGCAGAAGGGGAAATAACTAAAAAATCTGTATTCCCCATCTCTCTGGCCTACACCATCTCAAGGTGTCTGTACCCCCCTGACCTCACACATGCAGTGTAGGCTCTTTGAGGGTAGGTGTTGTGTTGGCCTTCTATATTTTTATGGTGTGGTCCATGGCAGGATGTGGGTTGATGATTAGTGCTCTGAAGCACTAATGCAAAACAAATAATGCAGTATCATAATTCAGCTCGTATGAAGAATGTGCCTTGAGCACGCTGGCATCTGGCCAGATCTTAAATGTATGTTTCTGTGCTTTAGTTTTGTGTTAGTCTGTTTTTGTAATAATATAATTAGTGCTCACAGGGGAGGCTATTGACACTGCCACCAGGATCAGTTTGCTCTTTGCAGTATTTCCAAATCGTTCTTGTTACACATCCAGCTCGCAGGTCACATGCAGTACCCCTTGCCTTTTGTCTGCTGCTGTCCTCTCCAACCAGTGATTTAGCCTCAAATCTGAAGCTCTTTCCATTAATAAAGGCTGGAGCCAACAACGAATGAGTGCTGCTGGGTGATTTCCAAACCTTGTTACATCTTGCAGCCCTCTTTAACCCCAGGCAGAGTGGGAGAAAGAGAGCCCAGAGGTTTTCCACTAGTCAGTTCCAAAGCAGGTATCGCGGGGCCGAGTAGCAGAAGCAGAGCTCTCCACCACCACCACACCATTCAGCTTCCTCCTGCTCCTTCCAACCACTGCTCAGGGTTTGAAGATACTCCCACGATGTGATATCACTGAGGTGTATTTGTCCCAGTAGACACTTTTCTTCCATCAGGGACTGCGGAGGCTGCCCCGGCACTGCGGATCCTGCAGCCTGGGCTCCTCACATCAGCACAGAGGTGATGTCCCTCTGGTACTGGCCCTCAGCTCCAGTAGGTGAGCAGTGGCAAGGGTGGGTTCCCATTTGGGTGTGTAGCAGCCCTACGAACTAAGTTACCATGGGTGTGTTTGATGAGTTTGTTCCTCCTGCATCCACTGCTCCTCTTGCTTTTGCTGGCCAGTGGGGACTAGAGAAGGCAAGGTGGGATCATGCCTCTCTGCAGGCGCACACGATGCTCTGCACAGTAGCACTCTGATTTCAGCAGGAGCCTCTAGGTGTTGCTGTAATATAAATAATAATTGTCTTCAGGGATTAACTGGAAGAGGGCAGTTGAAGTTGAGTGAGACCAAGAGAAGAAACCCATGCGTTATTTCTCATGTTTAGAGTGATTAATAATTTCTGCGTACTTTAGTAATTTATTAAATTGCAGAAACTGCATTTTACCATTTTCCCAGGCTGTCTTCAATTAAAAAAAAAAAAAAAAAAAAAAGTCTATCCATGGTTTAGTTGCTTTAAGGCAAGCCACTGAAGACCAGTCCTTCTTCACCAGAAATAGATAACAATGGCAGAAAGTTATATGCTGATAACTGGAAAATGTACATCCAACTGTGGTATCATGGCAAGCCACACACCCTCTTTCTGGGTCACAGCCCCAAGCAACATCCAACCTTAGTTTGTGGACAAGTGGCTGACCTAGAAAATGTTGAAAAATTTCAAAGCCTGTATGTGGGAATGGTGTGTTCTACAAATAAAAATGTCACTGTCTTTGGTATCAGTGTAACAGTATTTTATATGGCAACCGTCCTGCAACAGCTTCTCCCAACATGTTTGTATCAGGGACAGCAGGGAGAGATTAAGAAAACCAGTAAATCCTAATATGCAGTCATTGGCTGCCATTCTGCTTTTAAAACTGAGCCCCCATCCCTTTAAAAGGAATTTAGCAGAAGCAACAGATCCATACCTAACATGGCATCAGGAGGGAGAACTACAAAGCGGTCAACAAGCACTTCTGTAGAAAAAGTACATGTGATACATTTTCAGAAGTGATGAGTAATTTTAAATGCAACACATGCCATTGGGGACTGTAGCTTTTTCCAGTTCAGTTCACAGTTCTCTGAAAAGCAAATCCCTAAGCCCTTCAGTTGTACACCTTAAAGCTGAAAAAGATGGAAAGTCTGAATCCATCTGTACCCAAAGGTTTGCAGGTAGGGAGAGTTACCTCACTGCAAGCTTGGTCAGAAATGTCACTGTCTCAAGCAGTCTTTACCATGATGAAGTAGGAAGGTGAGATCATGGCAGCTCCATCTGTATCACCTTGACTTGCCACAGAGCCATCCATGTTGTGTTCTCCTGCTCATCCTTCATGCAAATTCAGTGTAGGTGAGAAGATGTCAATAATTTGTTTTCTCCGGGGTTGGAACACACAAGGGCATATTTTCTCTTTGACTATGTAATTTAGAAATTGTATGGATGGCAGCTGAGGAGCAGTTCTGGATGTGCCATCTGGGGAGCAGATCTGACTGCATACGTACAAGTGTGCCGTGAGCAGGAGGACAGTTTCACAGTCAGCATGCAGCATTTTAACTTACTGGGCTTCTATGCTCTTCTGTCCAGGGAAAATACCATTTCGCTACATATACAGTATTGCAAAGGTCCATCTTTCTGATGCAGAGCATGTCATTCCTACATGGAGGCACTTACTGGGAAAGTTTCTGCATATGGCAGATAAGTCATGCTTTCAGACACAGAATTTAAAGGGATATTAAACTGTACAGCTATGCACCGTCTATGTATGAAGAGCCTTTCCTCTTCCTGTTTCTGTATCAGAAAGATGTGTCCAGAAGGGCTTGGCGTAGGCACAGAAAAGCTGTCTGGCACGTGGGACGCTGCAATCAGGGAGCAGGCTGGCTGGAGAGGTTGTAGAGGCCCCAGAACTAGAAATCTTTATGAGTTAAGCAAGTTATCTGTCAGGAATGACTTACAGTACAGCTGATCCAGCTTTAGGGCAAGATGGACCAGAGGATTCCCAGTCCTTTTTTTCTGTGGTTAAAGAATATCTGAAGTTTAGATAACTTTTCATCCTATGTGCTCAGTTTTTAGATCTCTATGTACTTAAGTCCATTTCAACAATGTCACTATAGAAAAACAAAAGAGTTTTGTTTGTTTGTTTGTTTTTGTTCATTTGTTTGTTTTTCTCAGTTGCTTTCTACTTTGCTTTTTCCCATGCTCCCATTCCCTCGCCAAGTTCTGCCTTTCTTTTTCTATGGTCTGTGAAGTGATCAGACACACAGTTATGAGGATATGGGGTTGCAGACATTTTGAGCTAAAATTCTACATTTCAGTGCTCAGGTGGTTGCTGCTGTCTAGGTGTAGCCACCAGCTTCTGATCTTTATGCTATTAACTGCTAGCGGCTCCTGCCTTTTCAGAGAAGCAACGAAATTCTACTTTGGGTCTCTATATCAAAGCATCTGTCTTTTATGTTAGCCACAACTATATGCTTCTCAGAAGGTATAAAAGCTTTACAGTGAAAAATTAAGCAGTACCATAAGACAGTGTCTACTAGTAATTTTCCCGAAGTACATACATCAAACTCATGCTATGTTCTGTCATATCCTTATATGACAGAACAACACCTCTCTGCTACCTTCCTTTCTCAATGCCCTGTTGGTAAAATAGTTCCTTATAGCTCGGCACCCATTTCAATTCCTTCGACTTTTCTGTGTGTCTTGCCACTCAAAATATTGCAGTTTGCATTCCAAGCAACACATTTGGCATGTGTGAAGTAAATGATAAGTAAAAAACCTGCTCTTTTAAAAGAATCAGGCATTTATATTGGCTTTTTCAAAGTTCTTCCTAGGTTTAGAATTCCCAGTGTCACATGAACTTTTTTTATTATTATTATCTCATATTTTCCTCCAAGACTTCATGCTTGCCTTCAATTTTCATAATGTGTGGAACACATTCATCCATCTTCTCTTACCATTTTTCTTCTGGAGTTTTAATAGCTGTGAGCACAGTTTTCAAGGAAGCCTCAGCTCACTGCTCTGCATCTGAAGGCGAGTGACTCCTCTGACTGAGTTGCAGAGCACAAGAGAAAGAGAAAAACCTGCTGCAAGTGTGATGATGATCCCAGCAGCCATCTTATTGGGGACATGGAGGTGGGTACGTTTGCAGCGAGCACCGGTGTGGCTGGTAGGGTGCTGCGGTGTCGGGGTTCGCCTCCTAAGGGGGCAGCGCAGTTGTGTTATTGAAAAACCACTCATTTTCTCTGCCGAGGAGTGAGAGGAGCTGTGTGGTGCCTGCTACTCTGTGTGTCGTTGCAGCTGCGGTTAGTTAGCGGTTTTGTCTGATGAGCGCTTGCTTTCTCTCTTGCACCTGCACACCCACTGTATGTTCGTATGTTTTCTTTGCATTCTCCCATGTGAAAAAGTGTTATTTTGACTGCTTTCATGGTTGTGCAGGTATGTGAAAGCCAGGCAGACCAAGGTGACACCATGAAGGCACTGGGGCCCAAACATGAAAAAGAAAACAGGCAGCTCTAAGGACCAATGGCTCGAAAATGTGAGAAAAATGATCAGATAAACGTGTTCACCAAAGAAATCTAAACCAGAAATACAACGCAGCATACACTGCTTTTTTTTTTTTTTTTTTTTAAAAAAAAAAAAAAAGGAAAAATAGGCTGTGATATTTAGTTCATTGTACTGTCCTTATGACCCTCTGTTTTTTTGCAAATGATGCAGCCCTCGCTATAGAAAGGTAAAGTTTCTCCATTTGTATTTGCAACCAATATATTAAGTGGACTTTGAAATATTTGTATATACTTTTATTTGTTAGGTTGGTTTTGTTTGTTTTGTAGTTCTATTCTGAAATTTAAATAAAATATATCATGCCTTGTGCATGTGATTCAGAGTCCTTTTACATTGTCACCTTCATTGCATCATCTCACAGTCAGTAGGGTTTGTTGCTGAACTGTGTGTAAAATATACAGTTAGGAGGAAGCGTGTTGTTTTTTACCATTTTTTTATTTGGTTGGTTGCTTGCTTGGATTGGTTTGGTTGGTTGGTTTTCGTTTTTTCCCACATGTGGAAGTTTGATTCCATAAAAGGGTGGAGGTGCTTTCTTATGGACACATATTCCTCATAGCAGATGAATCCAGAGAGCTGGTTTGGAACTGGGAAAGCTTTGACTCACCTGTCACCTGTTCTATATAATTTCTGAATCCTCTTTGCTGTTAATTTTTTAAGAAAAAACAAGTAAACACAACCACATAGAATTCAGTATTGTCTTGTCATGGGGAGGACTGTTCTCTGGAAGCCCAACAGGGGAGACTGCTCTTGTGCTGTGTGTGGTTTTTATGAATTTCTGTCTTGTGTCATTGGCAGCTTTGAATGTTTTGTGAACATGAGCCTTGCTTTTTGGCCCATTGCTGATGTTTTTAGCATTATTCAAGTACAAAAGGCAACCTGTGAATGCCAAGGAAAGGTCTGTGTTTATTTCCTGACCCCGGTCACATTAAAACATCTACCCTTATTTAAGAAAAGTCTATGTTCAAATGCAAACTAAACGTGCTTTATTTCAGATCCTAATATCTGTAATATCACACTCCTCATTTTGTTATGTTTGTCTCACTTATTAAAAAGAAAAAAATGTTTTCTTTACTCTAGTATTCTGACTATATTCCCTGATATTTATTTTTAATGAGATGCACTTCTGTTCTTTCACTGCTTACTAACACTTTAATTTGAGAAGCAGTTTCACTAGCCCTGCAAATATCCAATGTTCTTTACAAAGTCAAGTCCATTTCCTGCAATAACCTTGCTCTGACCTGTTATCAGTTATATCACAAATTATTCAGTCTCTAATTGGTTCATCTTTTAACTACAAATTCACATGACTTAGCTTTATTACATAGCTCCGTGACAAGCTTGTGTGGATCAAAGTAGTCTCACATTTTTAAGGAACTTTCCATAGCAGCTCACAGCTCGCTTTGTTCTGCTGCTTGAATATATTCTTATCATGATCAGTATTATTTTTAAGACATACTGCTGTCATTCCTGAAGGTCTCGGTTGTGTTTTGGGCCTCATCAGGTGGAACTCTGTTCAAAACCAAGAAATAAGTACTTACCTCTCATAGCCAGTACGTTTTTAGCACAGACAGCAAAAGATTTAGGAGTATGGAGAATTTTTCCCTCTCCAGTCTTTTCTTTTCTTGGAAAATCTGAAGATGCTGTAGCTTTTTACTACTTTCCTAACCAAACAGAAGGATGAGGTTAGCTTGGTACCTACCAAAATAAAGTTTAATTCTTTTGCAAGCAACTAACATGCAATGTGAACATGGGTGGTAAAAAGCTAGTTGCTGTATCTCAGATCTCTTATACCTTCAACATGAGGCAAAGCACCCATTTTTAATACGAAATGAACATCTAAAGCAGACAAAAGTCCTACAAAGCAGGACTTTCAAGAGAGTTCAGGATCCAGGCCAGTACTCAAACATAATTGTTGCCACCGAGTTTGCAGAAAATTGCAGCTGCTCGGCTAGAAAGAACTTGCCTTTCTCTATCCCCCAGTCTCCATAGAGAATTTCCTTCATTAAAATAAGGAAAAAGAGGATTTGTTGTCTTTTTCCATGCAGAACATTATGTTATCTGCCCTGCTAATGATTTGTGTGTTAGTAAGGTTCCTACCCTTTATTCAGATGCATGGCCAGGTCTCTAGTGACTGCTCAGGGATGCATCACAAAAAGGGGAAAGAGTCTTTTCCTTGATGCAGCCACCACCTAAAACAATGCTTGAAGGAGAAAAGCTATTCAGTCAGCCCTAGCATCCATTCATATTGCTTAGGGCTTGTTGTGCTGCGGTCTCTCATCTCCCCATTAATTAATGGTGAAAATACATATAACTAGGAAAACAGCAAACGTAAGCGGGGAATTAATTTATTTTTCATAAATAGGGAATGCCTCATCAGTGGAAAAGCAAAGGCTTGAAGTGTCTCTTCATGTTCCAATTTTTGTTCTGAAGCTGCCTGTTTGGTTGCTTTCTCATCTCTTCTATTTAAACCAAACAACAACCAATTTATTATGACATAAAAAAAAATATTGTGTCTAAGGGAGAAAGTACTTTTGAGAGAGATTCAAGTTCAACAGCCGGAAATGAAGGGGAAAAAAAATTGGGACTACACCAGTCTAATTGATTTTGTTATAGAACAAAATTAGCTGAAGCCAAAGAGCAGCAAAATGCACTCACCTTTATTGTAAGCATTTGAAGCTGTGCTAAATGGAAGGGAAAAAAAATCTGCTCTTTACTCATGGCACAAGGCATTTATTAGAAAATAAAAATAATTAGTTGTAGAAACAACAATTGAATTGTGCAAAGTGTTTTGCTTGGTGGCTTTAATGAGGCCCTACACTTCACAAATGCTAAAGCAGTTCTTAAATGGGGTTTAATAGGATATTTTCACTTTCTCTCTGCTCTTTGTTCACAAATGCATGGGTACCCCAGAGTACACCCATTTAATTTAAGCAAGTTTTACACAAATTCATCCTCTGTACCTGATGAATATGCTACTAAACACACAACTCCCTATCAGATTTTCACATATAAAATCAGTGGCCTTCAAATCAAATCAGAGGCCTGTGTTTCTTCTTGTGCTCTGCATTACAAAAAAGGATTTTAATTAGTCGAGAGACACTGTTCCTATTGCCCATGAAATGTAACTGGAATTTTAATTTCTCAACCACACCTAAGAGTAATTAACTTGTGAGAAACAATGTTTAACAAGTCACTGTTGACTGGAGTTGGGAATATGACCTGCCACCATACAGTAACAATCTGATAGGCTTTAAACTTTGGGTTGTAGTGGTCATGTTTTAATTTTGAAGGTGCCTCGTTCCCTTGACAACAAGGGAACAAATGCAACTGTGACTGTATGTTGTCCCTTTGGACTTAATATCAGGAGATAAGGATTCCTGAATCATAGGAGTTGTTCAGAACTCAAGTTTTGTCCTGCTTCACTTTTCTTGAAGGACAGGTTGGCAATCCTGAGGCACAGAAGGATGGTCACCTTAACAGACATCAAAAAATTGAGATCTGCCATTAGAAGAAGGGCTATCATAACCCTGCTAGTGCCAGGCTATCAGCCCCTAACCCTTCAGGTCTTCTTGATTTTGTGTAGGTAAGCAAAAATGCGCAAAGATAACCTCTGTTACATTTTGACCTCTAGATCCCCTGCTCAAAGAGCATAAGGAAAAAGTACATTTTTTAATACCTGAAAACAGTCAACAGAGGGTGTTCTGTGTTGGGGTGATGTTTTGTTTTATTTCTTTATGTTTTGGTCTATCTAAAACATGAAATGAGTATAAAGTGACACAAAGGTAATTTTCTGGGCTGGTTTCTGGAATAGCTTGCCCTGAGCTGAAATCTAAAGGGATATTCACAACATTTTTTCAAGATTCTTTGAAGAAGTGCATGTGGATTTGCACATGTGTTTGGAGTAGTTTGTTTACTTTTGAGATAAATTTTAGTACGTTTTATTTTTCCAGCACAGTATTTGTCTTTTACTGTTTTGGTAATAGAATGAATTCTTTCTTCTAGCTGTCTTCTACCTTCGATGTTGATACCTTTCTTCACCTCTTCCTAGCATTGCTAGAGTATTTCTACCTGGCAGCAGATCAGAAAGTAAAGCCAGTAGAACACAGGGTGCACAATTTACTGTTCATTTCTTAATTTTAAAATTGCAAGCACGGAAAATACTGAAATACTCTGTGGTGGGAATGGAGTGCTCCAAAGAGTCTGTTGTTCCCAGGCCTCTAGCAGCCTCTGCTGCTACCAGCTCCTCATCTAGTAATGAGTCTTAGTGTCCTCCTCCAAACCACTAGGAGTGACGTTTCATTTTCCAGTGGAGCAATTGTCCACTGTGTAAGAAGATTATCACACAGCATAGCAATTCAGAGAAAAGACTTGAATGGTCATGAAGACAGGATAACTGAATGGAATGTGGCTTCCTCCAGTTCAGAGCAGAGGTCTACCAAGGACGCATATGTGATTGCAGTCTGCTCTGCTTGCTTGTGGATACAAATAGAAATCTGAACGTGGAGGATCTAAAAACTTTAAATTGAAAGGACTTTCACACTGATAATGAATAGCAAGACAGTTAACATTCTGGCCAAAGATTCTTGAACTGTCTTGTCTGATGGTCCTTAGAATATTCTTCTTTGCTTAGTCTATAATCTGCATCTTGAAAGGATGGATTTGGTAATACTAGAAAGTTAAATCTACTTTAAGTTAGGAATCAATCTGTACTCTCCTAGCTCATCCAGTAGGATCATAACTCATAAAGTCCTCCCAGGTATGTCAGCAGCACATCACATAGGGGAGAGATGATCTGACCTTTACATTTACAGACTGCTTAGTAATTTTCACAGTGAAATCAACACTAACAACTGCAGGAGACAAATCTTCCAACACTGAGGTATCCATCAGTGTTGGAAGATTTGTATGAAGATTTGGCCTGAAATCAGTATTTCAGGCCAAACAGGAAAGAAGGATTTAATAATAAGTAAATAAAAATCAGTTCTCTGTCCATTTAGTCTCCTTATTATCTTTGACTTTGACTGATGGTATAAAAGTAGTGAACAAACATCTCAGCCCAACTTGCTATGGAAAGCATTATATAAGTAGTGTATCTGAATAATAGATGAAACAAGCATATAAGCATCCAGCCCAAGTGCTGCATTCACTTAATATTAGCTGTCAGGAAAGCCTATATAAAAAAACTTAAAAGTAGCTGTTCAGTCCCTAAAAGGGAAGTGAACAGAAAGGAAAGTATATTCTCTTATTTTAGAGCCAATCCGTAAAACATCGACATACTTCAATATACTGTCTAATGAAGACTCTTCTGGGTCATGGTACAATTTTGTAAATGTGTCATTGATAGCAATGATCCTACAGAAAAATAAAAATAACAAATATTTCACAATTGAATATCTAGCCAAAAAAGCATGTACACATGTTGCAAGAGTCAATAAGCCCTGTTAGAATTGTGTTCTTATTCTAAAGGAGAAAGGAGATTAAGAGCCTCATTTCCACTGAGGGGAAAAATCATTGTATTTCTTATATTGTCCATCTGATCTAAATCCAGATCAACTGATCAGTCTGGACAACTTATGTCTTGTTCACTTATTTACCTAGAATCAGAGAAGGGGGAAAACACATAACTGGTTCCTTAACAGAATCACACCTTTACTTTTATTATTGAAGCCATGAATGAAATCTGAATGCTCCATTACTCAAAGCTAAATAAATATTTGTTGCTTTCCAAACATCACTTATGGTGAAAACAGGTTAAGAGCTGCGACTTGAGTTTAAACTATGTAAGAAATATATCCAGTTTGAATGCAGGTGTATTTTCAACATCAGTGGGAGACTGGAAAGCTGCACAGAAAATGATTGAGGAACCAACAAGATAAACAGCTGCCAAAACATGCTGTCCATTATGACATCAATATTCCAATGTAGTAATAAGATTTGGAATTAAAATTATGTTTGTTTTCATTGTAGACCTGGAATAACAATAAGCCTGCCACACCATATTGTATGTCTCTCAAGATCAGCACACACAGTGTTCAGTATGCATAGGGAGAAGAAAAAAAATCATATTTGTCCTATAAATCACATACCATATTTATCGCATATATTTCACATTTATCATATTTGTAAAAGAGTGGTACTAGGCTAAAGAAGTTTCCTTATCTAGGGAATAAATGAATAATTTGATAATTATTCTTCAGAGGAAAAAGACATAATTTTATATATAAGGAGTTAAAGTTTTGGTTTGTTGTTTCACTAAACACTAAAATTTTGAGCGTATCAAACATATTCCACTTTCTGTCTGCTAATGTACGAAGCTTTGTGATGAGCACACTGTATATGTTTTATGATATGGACTTAGGGTCCAGATGAAAACTTTGAGATTTGCATTTTTATCCTGCATTGACCTTTTGGCTTCACTCCTTAATTAAGCAAGGCATGGTAAAGAAAGAGATTATTATGAGGTGGCTGGGTCCCCAGGGTGTTATGAGGTACCAGACACAGTTAAGCTATCTCAAGACAACCATGTTCTCTAGAGTTACTTTATTGCTATTATAAAAAATCTTTATTATGGGGAAAAATATGTATTTTTATGCTAGAAGAAGATGAAGATGACAGTTTAGGATGTTGAACAGTAGTTTCAGCTGAGCTTTGTGCCCGCAGAGACTGTAAAACATCAAAGCCTGGGCGGCCTTCGATTGGCTCCTTTGGATCCTAAAGGGGTAGATTAATCTTTGTAAAATTCATAGTTGGAACATTGTACCATTAACTGGCACTTTCCAGTTATCAAGATACTTTATGAAACTGAAAAAGTCCTATTACACTTGCTAAAAAGGCAACTTTGGGGGTGTGGCTCTCATGAAGCCATTTCATCTCTGGAGTATTACTTTCCACTGTGCCCCATGCTTGATAAAGCCCAGGGATGTAGCTCTTCATCTTATAGCCTCTATCAATTTCTTCTCTGTTAATTACACCCTATCTAAAGACCCAATCATACAGCATGCTGAGCTTCCTCAATTTTCTCCCTTCTTCAGTTGAAATTGAGAACATATTTAAGCCCTTGTGGGACCATGCCTTAACTCCTCATTTTTTAAGTCAAACTTCTGTTTTTCAAGCATGATATCTTCCTTTTAACCTCTGTGATAAATATATGATGAATGTACAGGGGCTGCTACCTTCTTGGTATCTGAGGAGAGTGAATATACAAGGTTCTTGTTAGATTTAAGCCTTCTGCAATATCCCCCATGTCAAAGCTCTTGCACATCTATTCCCTGAACTGCTGCTCACAGCCAGTGGGTATCAAACAATATGTGTATATTTTCAGAGTTTTAAATGTATTGAGCTTTGAAGAGCTGTTCCAGCAGTGCGCTGATGACTTCAGTGGACTTGGACATTTGAGGTGCTCCTTGTAGTAAAACAGTATGAATGTCCCATGGACCAAAGCAAGATACAGAACAGACATATGTCTTTAAGACTAGATATGGACTACTTGACAACACATTGATTTATGCTCACCACTGTTCTGAGGCTGGCTTAGAGATATTTGATTTACAGTGGATAGATTGCCTCCTGTTAAATAAAGTCCTGGGTCATTGTTCATAAACCTGAACTGCATATAGCAATCTCAGTGCATTGTTAAAATATTGCAGTGGAGTTCATAGTGCCTTATTAAGCTCTGTAGTTCAAAGATTAATAGCTAAAAGGAGAAAAACCTTTGTGCAAACATCTAACAAGCTTCTTAAGCCAATGACAATTAGCCTGAAAATGTACTCAAGAGCTGTGTTAAGAAGCTAGAATAAAAGTGACATGACTTGGTCAAAAAGAGTGCCAGTTGCCCCCATTCCCATGCCTGATGGGATAATGGCTTAGCCCTCAGAGAGCGGTTGGCCATCCTCCGGGATAATAACTCTATTTGCCAAGGTCAGACATCATCACTAATAGACTCTCAGGGTCATGAGGAAGAACAAACCATCTCTAAATGAAAACCAGGAAAAAAAAAAAAAAAAAAAAGAGAGAGAGAAAAAGAAACACAACCAAGAAAAAAAATAGTTTTTGTTTTGATTTGTTTAGTTTTGGTTTGTTTGTTGTTGTTTGTTTTTTTGTTTTTTTGTTTTTTTTTTTTCCGGAAGATCCAGGATGCTATTGACACCTTCCAGTGGAGCCCAGGTGCTAGGAGAGGTGACGGCATTGCAGTAGGTGGCACTGTTCTCCTCCTCCAGCCGCGACAGCCCCACCGCTCACGGGGAAGTGCCATCTTTGGGATGAGACATAAAACTGAGGCCTTGACCAGTTGCAGTTATTAAAGGTCCCATTGCACTTTCCACAAGATTAACTGTGTTAACCTCAGTGTCCTGGCTGATTGCATTCTGTCTTCCTAAATTCCCTCTGTAGTTTCAACTGGACAAGTTAATCTGCACTTCCTGTTTTAGGCGGCCGTGCAACTGCTCCCGTGCTTGGTCCGACAGTCACTGTGCTTCATCCCAGGGTGGCTGTGCCCTGGCGATGGACAGTGCACAAGGACCACGTTGTGTGTGGCCTCCAGGATTGCCAGAGGAGGACAGTCCAACCAAATGACATTGCATGGAGAAGGAATGCACTCTTCAAAATATACTGGGGGTTGCAACACCAGCAAGGGGTGTTAGTGGTGATTTGGCAGGATGTTCCTGCTGAGACATCTAATTCCAGCTGTCCAAGGCAGAACACCTTATGGACCACTCCTGGAGCAGATTTCTGAGGCTGACCATCCCACTGCAGACCTTTCTCTTGACCAAACCCAGTCTCACATTTTCAATTTTGTACTAAAGATGCAGAGCAAAAGCATACAGTGATTTGGGCATGTTTCTAGCTAAAACCCAACTGGCAGACTTACAAGGGGGACTAATTCTGAAATTCACTTCTCCTGCAAGCAGGCCCTCCTGAGGCAGATGGGAGTGAAACTCTGGGTGAAATAAGGGGTGCTCCCGCAAGAGGGTTTTGCAGCAAGGTGGCTCAGTGTATGGATGAGAATGGCTAAACGCGTGGCTTCTGCTTGTCTCACAGTTTTGAGGTTTGGTAGCTAGCCTTGAGGTTGGGAAATCACATTGTTTCTACCTTTAATTCTTCCTGTTGTTTCAGTTGGATACTTCCTTTGTCACTTCATATCCCAAACTATTGTGTTTTATTGCTGGAAAATGTGTGTTTCGTTTCAGTGATTGGGGATTACACATACATGCCATTGAGTGTAATGCAAGGACATTATGTGAATGTAAGGAATGATTATTTTTCTGCTTACCTGGAGAAAATAAAAGTGATTATTAGCATCTTAATAACTATATGGGGAGTAATATTAATATTTGATTTCCATGAGAAACCTGAAATATAGTATGGAAATAATGTGGCTGGGTGATCAGGTATTTAAAATAAGCCAGGTGTCAAGATAGGGAACCTGTAATTATCATGGAATAAAAACAAGTTGCTAAAAAATAAAGCACATTTGGTTGTCTGGTTTCTACTACATGGTATTTCCACTGAAGATTGTAATTCTTATTTCTATGTCCCATTCTCCTTGTACAGAGTGTCCCCTTGGGAAGCGGGGCCCAAGAGCCCTTTCTAGGACGGGACAGGATATTACAGCTTGGTTTGTGCACCAGCATCCTTAATATTTCCTTCCTTTCAGAAGCAAATAGAGCGTACCCTTATCTGAATGCTAATTTCCTAGTTAAAACCCTCCCTTGCTGACAAGGGACTGAAAGAGTTTTAAATCACAGATGTAGAGTATCAAATGCAATAATGCTCTTGCAATAGTGCATTGAAGCCTCAATTAATTAACCCTTGGGCTAAGTAGGCAGGTACATGGTGGTGGCCACAGGCGGTGGATGGATGAGATTTAAATGGGCATCTCATTTCCTCAGCACGAAACATGCCGTTTGGTTCAGAAAGGAGTCATTTTACACACTCGCCTCATTTACGCTCAGCTTTAATCCCTTTAATTCCACCTGAGATCCAAGCAAGAATGGAAAAAGAGAGTGAGGTGCAAAAGGCTACAGAGCCGGGCTTTGTTTACATATCTTTCCCTGGGGATCCCCCCCGGCAGAGCCAGGGCTTCTGGCCTTTTCATCGGGCTACGGGGATCCAAAGCAGTTGTCATATGGAAATGGTTAAACAGAGATTACAGGGAGCTCTTCACTGCAATCCACCCCATTTCGAGCCTGGGAAGGAAGGGGCAGGGAGAGGGGGCAGAGAAGAGGGGCTGCAGCTCACCCCGGAGGCTGTGGGGATGCAGCCGGAGCGCAGTGGCGGTGGGTCGCTTGTGGAGGCCACAATGCTGTGGGCCTCCCATGACACCGCACGACAGCTGCCCCTCTGCCTTCGTGTCCCATACGGGTGAGCGTTCACATGTGAGGTAAATCATGCTCTGTGGGTGATGCAAGCCCCTGACATCCCTCTGGCTGGCTGTTACGTCCGTAACGCCAAAGCTTCCCTGCCGAGAAAAGGGACACAACTCTGCCAGGTATCAAGGGCAGTGGATTAACGCCGTGGAAATTAAAAAAAAAAAAAAATCCACCAGTGATTCCTTTGAATTGCTTAAAGGCTTCTGATCAGGCTGTGTTTCTCTTTTGTGCTTGCTTTCCATGACTGTCCTAATACAGTGATCTGCTGGCACGAACTTGTGCCAAAATTTTAAGCAAATGTTGCTTGAGTATTTATGAATAATAAATTTTGAATTTATTAAAGTTATTGCACAGGAAACAGGATATCTCAGTACTGTGCTGCTTCATCAAGGACATGCAGACAAATGCATGACCATGTAATGAATTAACCCAGGTAGGATTAAAAATATTGGGTACATGCAACAAACTTCAACTAAACAAGACTGAGAATTGTTCAAAGGAATTATTCGGTGAATGACTGAGAATAATGAACCCATTTTAAAAAATTAAAAAAAAAAAATCTTCCTTACTAGACACTGAGAATAAAAATGCAAAATGTGTCATATTACTCATCACAGTTACACTGTGTCCCCAGCTCTTCTAGAACATCTGTATACAGCTTAGCACTCCATGTTTATACCATGTTGGTGTAAAGAAGGTTTGGGGGAGAGCCCTGTTTTGAAGGTGCAGTGGGTAGACTTGCACGAGGCGCTCGGCGCTGGTGCTCATACCATGAGGAGCACTGCTGAGGGGGTAAATGTGGGCCACTCCTGGTGCAGCTGCACAGATGGCACGTGGGTGCTCCTCGGGACCTCGCCCCATCCCAGCAGCAAGCAATCAAGCTGCCAGCAGCTGAGTCTGGGCACGCTCATCGCACCCGTGTGCTGGTGCCATTTTGTGCAGCGGGCATTGCCTGGCCCGGCACGTTGAGGCAATGCACGGCCACAGCGGGGGCCTGGAGGGACTGCCGGGGTCTCCGGGCCCCCCTCCCCACAGCCGCGGGACTCTCCATCTCATTTCCCTCCACGCGATTTACCATCTGTGAGCTCGTCTTTAACCTAATAAAAATCATCTCGCTTTTGACTAACAAGAAAAGGAAACAGTGCTCATTGTGGGGTTTGGGGAAAATGGCCTCGCTAATCTGCAGGATGAGAATGGAGTGATTTATAGGCGGATTTAACTGTGGGCCATGATTAGGGGGCTGGTAGTAAGTGCATTAGATGTCTAAGTGTGGCAATAGAGTAAATAGGCGTTTTATTTATCGCAGTGCCAGGGGCCTCTTAGCGGAAGAGCGCTTCTCCAAATTGAAATATAGCAGAGTTTACACTCCTGATTAGGGCTTCAAGCGCAGAGCCCAAGGCTATCAGCGAGCAGAAACAACGCTCGCTGACACCTAATTGTCACTGGATTAATGTGCAAACAGGGACAGCAAACAGCAACAACAAATAACCCGGTGTCAGAGCTGCTGGTGGCAGTGTCCACTAAGTGACTGGGGGCCAAATTGAAGTTTATATCTCAGAATCTGCTGAGATCAATGCATCAGCCTGGTAGGCAGGGCTGAAAATATTTCTCTTGCACTGCTGTGTTCTGTTGTAAGAATTTGCATATTGTACAGGTGTGAAGCTAGCTATGGAAAAAAAAAAAAAAGAAATGCATTCATTTTCACAGCCGCGGGGCCCACCCTGGTCCTTGGTTCGGTCTGTGTATGCTGTGTGTGTTGTACTGCCAGGTACTGGTGGAGGATCCCCCATTCAGAAATCCAAATCTTGAATGCCCCCAGATTCCTAAAAATTAATTCATTGTAAAGCTGTCCAGTGTGTGTGTGTATATGTGTGTGTGACTATGGCTGTAATAAAAGAAGCAAGGCTTGTAAGGGAAGGTAATATATTTTATTAGATCGTCTGATATTGTCTGAGGAAAGAAGGACAAGTGTCTGAGCTTCCTCAGATCATTTTATGTAGTAAAATGTGTAACACGTGTGAATTCATATGCCTCTGAACAAATGAGCAACCACTTCATTCTTTGACTTGTTAGAAGAGGTATGTATCCCCGTTATTACATGGGGTTCACAAATATGCCTGTTATTAGCGTGTACATCACGTGAGGCTACATACCATATGTCTGTAAACTAAGCATGAGCAATATTGTTCAATTTATTTCCTTTATGCTTCATAGTCATTCAGGTAATTTATGTGGATAAAGGCCTTTTGCTCTATGATCTTGTGACTTTCACTGGCATCTCCATATAAAATTTTACAACCCTGTTTGTGAATCAAATCATTCCCACAACAACTGATTCAATCTGGGTCGCCACCTGTCCAGCTTTGGACCGGAGGAAGCAGTTTGGGCATCTGAGCTCTGGTATTTCCACTTCTGGTTTGGCTTGTTTGCTCCAAGATATTTCTACACAGGATCACATTACAGCTGGTGAATTCTTTGGAGACAGGACAGAAAAAAATATATATACATAAATAAATAATAAAATAAAACAAATGAAAACAAAACAAAACATGTTCTTCATTTACAGCAGCCGCTGTCTTTTAATCCGAGAAATTAGTGCCATTTCCTTAGAACAAGAAAAAGGGATTAAAAATGAGCCTAAAAACAAATGCAAGAATAGGTTAGCAGCCAAGGAGTTCACATATTCAATCATTTTTCTTCCATAATTAGCTATTTAAGGAGGAAAAGTCACAAATATATGATTTATGTCTCTAAATGTATTTCTAAAGTTCTTAAGTTTTATTGACCATGAAAGTTGGTCTTTCCCTGTGTTAAGAACTGAAGGAGCTATAGAGCTAGCTAGTAGCTCAATGGTGCAAAGTCTTATGATTTAATCTTGACATTTGCAATTTTTTGCTGTAAAATATTACTTTCTTTATTTCAAGACTTTAGTGTAAAACCTCGTAATTTCTTTTAAGCTCCATTTGATTGTCAATTGCACAACTCTCTCCAAAGCTTAAAGCTTATGATTTTCATACACATATGATTTATTCCTTTTGTACCACAATATAATGTACTTTGGTGCAATTCTCGTTATTGCTCTTGCATCCTCATCTTTCCTGCCTTGTATCTGGGATTTGTGTGTGTGTGTGTGTGACAGCACTTGGCTATGTGAGCTTTGAGCTTTCTGTAGATTCATTTAGAAATGTTTCAACTATCCATCTCTGTGATTGAACCAGCTGCATATTTGATCTACTCTGCTTAATGATTTACAGGAAGCAGTGGTCTTGCTATTGGCATATTTGGAGAAGAAATGGGATCAATTCTCAATATTGAAAACAGTCCAATAGCTATTTACGCACAGATTATTTCAGAGTTTCAAACCTGTGCAAGGGTCAGGAGAAAAGGTTTATCCTGCAAAATTGAAAACATTTCAGATTTCTTCTTATTTCATTTAGAGTCAGAAAATCATAAAACTGGGTTTGCAACAGGGAAGTCCCAAGTTCATTTTACTAACAATATGCTTGATGAATTCAATGTATTTTTAATCCAAGTGTAAAACTCTAAGGACATCCAAGGTGCTGACTAGAGCATGAAAATCTAAATTAATGCTCTGCCAGAATGACAGTACTTAAACAACCAAAATATCACCCACAGGCATTAGACTTTCTGAGAAGTTCATAATCTATATATTGTTATTGTAAAGATTGTGATTTCATGCAGAAAATAATTCACAAATCATAATTAACATAGGTCCCAATAGATGACCAAAGGCTTTAAATATACATTTTACATTTTGCTGTTTCAAAAAGCTATACAACCCTGTAATAAATAATTATTACAGATATATATCAAAAAAAATGGCCATACTGTTCAATATATCAGCAAACACTCATAAATCAAGGGGTAGTTTTACTTAACTGTATGTAATTTGATATTTAACATTTTAATTACATAAAATCTGCCAGTTAATACCTTCAACTATATAGAACCAGGTATGTCCATTTGTAGCCCATTTGAAACACCATAGAATGGAAAAAGACTCCCTAGCACAGGGTGTTATAAAATGGGGCCTGTTTCCTTACTTGGGCAAAATGCCTACTGGAGAGAGCAGGAATTTTGCCTGAACAAGGACTGCAGTGAAGCACACGAGTAACGTCAGATTGCACCAAGGATCTCTGTATATTGTCAATTAAAAGAAACCCACATGTTGCCTCAAATCTGAATAGCAAATAAGATGTGAGAACTTGCAGCACATTCATTCTTCGGAAAAAAAAAAAAAAAAAAGGAAAAAAATTTTAAAGGATAAAAAGGATGTTGATTTGCAGTAGTAACAAACTGAATACAGTAGTGAGGGACCTCACTGCATAGCCCTGTCTGCTGGTGAAGCCTGCTGCCAGACTCCGCGCAGGCACTGGGCTCCCAGCCAGCGCAGCCGACTGCAGGACTGGGGCCTGAATCCATTCCTCACTAGCAGAGCTGACTGCAGAATTAAAGCTTTCAGCCACAATTTTCAAGTTGATAACACATGGACACAGCAATCCCACCCACGTGATAGCAATTGCAGCATTAAGGCACTAGATTGTAGGCTCCTCTGGGCACAGACTTTTCATTTTGTTTGTTTATAAATCATCCAAGTGTGTCTATACCACTGTATAGATGATAATAATAAAACAATGCTCACAGCTCCCAGTACAGATGTGCAAAGAAGTTTTGGGAGGAGTGAGAAAAAAAGTGTTAAAACAATGAATTGCATTTAATTCACTGAACTGTGGAAGAAGGCAAAACAATAAAACCCCAGCTTTAACAAGCCCTCATTGAGAAACTGATTGCTCTATAACAGACGTAGCTGTGCCATGCTAACATTTGCTCATTAACCAGTCGTGAATTTGAGTCACACATCAAATACTTGTAATGAAACAAAATGAAAATAATGGTTTGCCTTTTAGCCCAAATATACTAGGGGTGTTAACATGCATACACAAACATTTTAAACATCACTTTAATATATATATTTGGACGAATCTGAGTTGAGGGTTGTTTTAAATAATGACAGATTTTACGTAAATCTCATTTAAATAAAAAGGTGTGCTGGTGTGTAAAAAGCACCAAAAAAAAAAAACCTATCGTGTACTGTAGGTTTGCCAAATAACTCTGCCAAAACTCCCATTATGGCAAGGTGAGCAGAAATAGGAACACAAGGTTGGCCCTATTCTGTATTTGTACACAACAAAGTGCTGTGGCATATACTAGCATCTCAGCTTGGAAGACCTAAACTGCAGAGTTTCATTTCAGTGAATCAGCTTTTATGTTAATCTTTGTTTTTCTTAGGTTCTTCTTTTTTGCTTTTTGAGTGCTGGCCTGTTACCTGTAAGTCACAACCAGTCTCTACTAACAAAAGCAATGCCACTGCAGTTAGATGGGTTAATAATGTGAGTTAACGAAGCAGAATTTACTGGTAAGGTTGAACATCCGTTAAAGAAATGTGAGAAATCTATCAATTCAATTACTGCATCCTCTAAAGTGCCCTGACGTTTTGGGCTCATTCGATGAGATTAGATGAGCCAATCAACCAGTCACTCCACAGCCACCAGCAAGGGGACGTCCTGGTCTCAATCCATTTCTCCTTCTCATCTCCTCTGCTCCCAGCAAGGTATTTCTGACACTTACCATGCACACTAACTCTGGCCATTCTTGGGCTCCTCTGAGACCTGATCAGCTTGCCAACCTGGTGGAAAAGCAATGCAGCAAAAAAGGTTCTGTATTTTTTTCCTGCTGGGTGAATGAGTTGAAAGAAAGGGAGGGAGGTTCTCATGAGCAAAGGAGATTGTGCGAGGCAGGTAGTGGGATGATGTGGTTAAGAGTGAGAGAAAGAGTCAGGGAGAGGAGAAAAGA
This sequence comes from Aythya fuligula, assembly GCF_009819795.1. Lineage (NCBI taxonomy): Eukaryota > Metazoa > Chordata > Aves > Anseriformes > Anatidae > Aythya > Aythya fuligula. The sequence goes on from NC_045593.1 coordinate 25,466,203, forward strand.
CTAGTAGGGAAAAAAAATGAAGATTTGTCTATTTGGGAACCAACAAACCATTTGATAGGCTCAGCTGCTCCTAGAACTGCAGCTCTGGACTGTAATTTTGTGGTGTGATGCGTCCAGTGACAACACTGACATGAAGTGCTCCTGTCCCCAGATCCACCAATGCATATGCAAAGTTACAAACAAAATACTGTTAACATTCACTATGAGTAGTTAGTGAATTGGGTAGTGCACTACAAGTCAAGTGAAAGCGTTGGATTAAAGATAAATGACAACCTGGTAGATTTTGCCTCATCTAATGGAATAGTAATTTTATTGAATCTCATGTTGAAAAGGGAAAATAAGGTGTGTAGAACCCTAGAATAGTTTGGGTTAGAATGGACCTTAAAGACCATCTAATTTCAACCCCCTGCCATGGACAGGGACACCTCCCACCAGACCAGATGGGAAAAAATAACTGTTCTACTGTGTGATGGGATTGGAAGAGGTTGCTTGTTTGTTTGTTGTTTGTTTGTTTGTTTTTTTTAACTGTGTTTTTTTCTCTGACTTAATAAAGCCCCATCCAGCCTGGCCTTGAATACCTCCAGGGATGGGGCATCCACAGCTTCTCTGGGCAACCTGTCCCTGTCCCTCACCACCCTCTGAGTAAATAATTTCCTCCTAACATCCAATGTAAATCTCCCTCTTTTAGTTTAAAACCATTCCCACTTGTTCTATCACTACAATCCCTGACCAAAACTCCCTCTCCAGCTTTCTGGAGAAAGCAGGTGTGTAGAAAGCACCCTGACAATAGACAACAATAGACAATTTTGAATGAACAAGGTGCTAGAATAGTGCATGCTGAGAACCTACAGCTCAGATGAACGGGTTATTCAATTTAAACAGCTGAATTATGCAGTCTCTTCCATCTTCAAAATACCCTGTGACAAGTCTCAAACAATTCACTTATGCATTCCCATCTAGGTAGGAGACCAGTATCTATCTGGAGAAGAATATGCTCCCGTACTGCAAAGCCTAAGAAATTCTTATGAAGGCAAACTCTAGCACTTCTCTAAATGAATGAGAGATCTTTCCTAAATATTTGTATCTATGTGTATCACCAAATCCCTGCATACATTTACAAGATAGGCTTCAAATGAAGACATTCAATGCTTTAACTAGCAGCCTAATTGTTCTAATGATCAGTATTTGGGTTTCCATTTTAACGTTATAAATGCTTATTTCAGTTCCAGGAAAACTGAAGTTGGATGTGAAGAAAAAATAACCATTCTACTGTATGATGGGTTTGGAAGAGATTGCTTGTTTGTTTTTAACTGTGTTTTTTCTCTAACTTAAAAAATCCATCGAGGACATAACACACTACTAGTATAATATCTGTAAAGGCCAACATAAGCTTCCCAGTGGCAGGACTGGTTAGTATGCTGATTCTCCATGTTAAGTAATGAGGTAAGGATGTAAATACACTGACTGATACAAACGCAAACAAAAGTGTACTGAAAAAAGAAAAAAAAAGTATGGGAAACACGCTGGATTTTGTGTATGCAGACGGACTGCAAGATAAAAATAAAAAAGGCAGAGGCTAGTGCTGATAGTGTCCTGTAGGCCAAGGTGCCTTTTGTAACCTATGGTTTGAACAGAAGAAAGCTCAAATCTACTTGGAAAAATGCATTTTGGGACTTGTAGTCTCTCAGACCATTCATATTAATAGGAGAGAAACTATGATCACCCACATTTTACACTTATTGGGTGTAGCCCTCCTAAAGGGAGTTAAGAAGTCCCAGTGAGACATCTCTGGAAAGTTCCTACCATAGGGAAGATGGACATCTTGGAAAAATCAAATTAATCCTGTAATAGTGTATAAATCTGTACAACACAGCCTTTTAAAATATTCCTAACTCTCAGAAGACTTAATCAATATTATACAAATTACAAGATCATTTAAGAGTGTTGATATGAAGAAAAAGCCCATGCTTCTGTCCCTGTGGAACATTAACAATATCAAGACAAGCTGCCTATCCAAAATACCATTGAAATTACATATCTTCTGCCAAGGTTGATGAAATTATGATGGCTACATGTCAGTTTTTTTCCTGTTTAAAGGGAAATCTATGGTCAAGTATGCCTTGAAGTTCTTCAGGTTCATTAACAAGGTCAAAATCAATGTTATTTTACTGTTTGGAATCATTTTTGGCGGAACAATGAAAAGAAACCATAGTAGAAGTAGTCTTAATATAATCATTTTCTTTTCATTGTTCTTTATGGGAAAATAATTTGGCCCGAAATTTAGTGGTCCCATCAGGGAGGTGATATCTTTAAAAAGGTGGTCTGAAGGACAGGTTTTACTGTACTTTAATAGGCTTATAGATTAATATAAATCTTAATATTCATAATCTGTACTATTCCTTTTCTCAATATCTAGTCCATCTATACATCTATTTGTAATGTATGTTTCAAACACAAGTTAAACTTGATTTTATTGTAAGTACTGATAGTGCTATAGGGATAATCATTACTGAAAAAGTCATAAGGTCAAATGTATAGTTAGTTTTCTCTTGAAAACAATTTTATTAAAAAAATACATACATCAAATACCAGTGCCTTGTAGCTGCATGTTCCCTGCATATTTTGAAATATTTGATTGCATGAAGTAAAATATGTCAATTAAACAATGGATATTATTGTAGTAAAATGCACAATTATCAGCCCAGTTCATATTCCTGTGCAAGAGTACAAATCTGGAGCAATTTTATGTCATTCAGTGTCAAATATACCGGTCTGTTTTACTAGAGCAAAATTCTGGGTTTGCAGAATTAATCGAATCATTTTAATTTCCAAGCCAGAAATACAGCATCGTAAGCTTCCCATTACAGAAAATCATGTAAGTAGTGTGTAAGCCCACTTTTCATAGCATGCCTTTCTGGATGACAAGATGCTAGAATGCATACCAGAAAGATATCTAAGCACTTGAAATATTTGTCTCCAAGGACACCTACAATATTTATTCTAGGTGCAGCACAGTTAAAGGGGAGCTGTTGTTGTCATTTGTTGTTGTTGTCATTAGTTTTTATGTAAGCTGTACATAGGAAAATTTACAAGTGTCTGCTAATGCCTCTTTGTATTAACAGAGAACAGCAATAAGCAAATGCTGCTTGTGTGAAGTGATGAGCATTACTTTATAATACCCAGCCATTATCTACTAACTGAAAAATTAGTTGAACTTTGCTAAATTGCATGCACAGGCCAGTACTTATCTACTTTCTGCTGATTAGAGCATGAAATATTTGCATGATTTGAATTGCTTTTTACAGAAATCAGGACATAGAACGTCAAATGCCCACAGTACATGAAAAAGCAATGTCTGCTATATGGAAGACGCTGGACCAAATCCTGTTAGTGTTTAGTGCAAACTGCCGTAATGAACAGGATTATTGTGCAGGTACAACCCATTCAGAATGTGCCCACAAAGTCTGCTTATATTTTTTCCTGTCACCTCTTAGCTGTGCAGCAGCAAATGATTAATGTATTACTTACTGGCTATTATAGAGCTGTTGGTCTGTTTTGACTTTCTTTAATACGGGCAGCGCAGGAAACCACTGCACACTTTATACCATGAATACCAAAACGGATTTTGTAACAACTAGGTAAGATAGCGCGGATTTTATCTGCCAACTAATAGCTGGCTGATCTTGGACTGGATTTTCATGGAAAGGAAAAAAAAAAAATGCTGGCGAGATGCTGAGAAGCGTTAGCAGAACTTTGCAGTAGAGCTGACCATCTGGAATAATGGACAGTATTGGCTGTCTTCCATTAGAGGGAATCATTCAAAGTTGTAACAGGCAGCGGTCACTAGGGAAAGGGCTGGAGAGAAAGCTAGTCATTCTTTTATATTTGTATGGAGTATTAGTGAAGATTTATTAAAACACTTGTCTTATTCCTACAATTGACAGCTGTGGTTATTAATACCTTTAGCTATATTTGATAAAGATACTGCTTGCCATATTTCAAGATGCTTTACAATATTATATCAAATGCAGACTCTTTTCTCTAGGATTTCAAAGTTAGGGGGGAAAAAGAAAGGTAATAACAACAAGCTTAATGTGGCACACAGACAGCACAGGACATTTTGCTAAATTTTAGTCATCTAGAGAAAAACTGGTTCATCTTTTAGTTATATGACCCTAAATGTGTAATAGCATCATTTTATGTATAGCTACTTGTCTTTTTTGATTAAAAAATATATTAATGTATCCACAGTTTGGGGGGGGGGGAGGCTAAAAGAGAATACCATTATTTGTTTTTCAATGATAGTAGCTTGCACAGTGAATTACCATTCAATTGAGCTGGCAACATCCCCAGATAAAATATAATCAGCAAATCTTACTCTAATCCTATACAGTGATGTTAAAATATTACTGTTTCACTTTGGTATTTCAGCAGAAGAATAAGCAGCACACATTTGACAGAAATGCTTTAATAATTTATTTGCCAGTGTTTTCTTATGAGTGCATTTATTTTGTTTTCAGTGATAAAAAATGAAGAAGCAAAATGAAGACGCAATAAATGGGAAAGGTGTTGAAAGTATTGAAAAAGCTGATATGCTTATGACCCACTTTTTGGTATTTGTTAAGCATTTGCCCAAGTCTTGAAGTGCATCTTGTCTCATAAAATGAATCCAGGAAGAGAGTCAAAGAGTTAAATTCATGTTCTAAATAATGAGTTTAAAAAGCTAACATTTGTAATTTATAAGTACTGGTGACAAATATTACTGAAATTTTACCCGACAAGCATAAGAGCACAAGACCAAAGATTAATAAAATGGTTTATAATGACTCTTACCCTAAATAATTCCTTTCCCATGAATACTGGACATCACCACACACACATTGAAACTACACAAATGCAAGACCAAATTTTGTCATAGTTTATAACCCACAACCCCACTGGAGTTAATATATATATATATATATATATATATGTATATTTTTATCATGCTTAAAAAGAGCAGGGTTACCAATTTTTAAATGTTGTTAATTGTGAAAAAACTACCACATATATATTTTCTGTTCCAAAAACACACCCAGCATTTCCTGATAATAGCTTCTGAGGCAAACTTCAGCTCTGTGGTGCAGAATGGTGCTCTTCCTGAAGTCCAGCTGATTATTTCTAAATGCACGCATGCTGTTCCACCCATCCAAGCTGTTGCATAACCAGATATATTCAGGCCTCTTTTCAATGTGAAAGGGGTTAGCATACCAACCTTCATGGAAATTGTTTGCTATTTTCTGACCCTTCCTGGACCCACGTGTTTACAGCAGTAGAGAGATTTTGCTAAGTTTTGCAGCAGTCTGTTCTCCACCACTGGAGCCTTCCTAATCTCTCTCAGTTCTGGTCATACTGTTATCCACTTTCAATGATACTCATTTTAAAAGGTTAACAAACGAGAAGCTAAACCAACCATACAAATAACAGCCAAAAGAACAGTTTCCAAAATGTGTTGCTGTAGTGTCATTTCCAATTTAATATTCAGACAGAGTAAAGCTAAAGGCCACCAAACCAGGTGGATGAAATAGTTCTGCATTTTATGACTCATTCTTAAATGAAATCTCTTAAATATTGCTAATGAAGCCAGTTATCATATACAGACCTGTAATGCGCCCTTTCTAAGCGGGTTCAGTTACATTTCCCTGTCTAGCAATTTACCCCAGGCCCCTATTAAATGAATTATCACGGCTCCTAAATCATCTCTGCGGGGGTTTCCGCTAATCCCATCAAGACACTTACACTCCCTTTCTTCCCTACTAGTGACATAATGAATTATTATTTCATGGGGAGCTGTTAAAGAGGCCCCTCTGGAAGAGTTTAATGTGTAGCACTGGGAAGGGGAGGGAGCTGCCTGCCGAGGAAGCCGCGGTAGGTAGGTACTACAGCCCCGGGCTGCCTGGGAGCCTGCAGGGAAACAAAGGGCACCAGTGCCCTGGGCTCCCCGCTCCTCCTCTGGGCTAACCTCCACTGCCTCCTGGCCCTGGGCATGACAGGCGGTCTCCCCCCTGCTCCCCACTGGTCCATGCCCTCTGCTTACCCTCATCATCAAGAAAAGCAAAGGGAGAGCGAATATAAATGTTTTCCCTAACTAGAGGAAGCACCCCGCTCACCAACCACTTGCGGAATCCATTAGGCTAATTCATTAAACACAATTTGCCTTATGTGGCTGAACTGAGTAATGATTAAAAAAAAAAAAAAAAAAAAAAAAAAAAAAAAAAAAAAAACATAAATTGGGAGAAAGCAGCAGTACTGAGTCAGGGATCTGTGGCCACATGGCCCTTCACTTTGCCCCTGACTTGCAGGGTCCATTCCCATGTCACCTTTCTCTTCACCTCCAGAGAGAGATCCAGGGTCCAGGCTGGGGAGGGGGCACATTAACAGGTCAAGTTCTTTCCCCATTCTGTGTGTACCCAGCTCTGGTGATGACAATTAAAAACAATAGAAGGAGAAGGATAACACTGAGCAGCAACAGAGTATTTTGCCAAGAACGGGACTATACATAGAAACAAGTATTTCCCTCAGGTACGATTACATTCAGGCTTGCTCATTCTCTAACCAGACTTCTGCAGATGTCCTTCCAACCACTGCTTTATTTTTTCTTCACAAAGAGCTATATAATGCAGGTTGGTAGTGCAACATCATTTGCTGAGTTAAAGAAGCTCCCAGGACCAGGCATTCATGCTTTGGGAATCCTCACCACCCCCATAGTGTCAGCAGAGCATGGCAGGTACAGATGACCTTGGAGCTAGTCCTGAGGTAAACAGGAAGAAGACAACATTCACAGCACTGGAGGTCAGGTTTGCAGTTGGTCCAGAAGGGCTACAAGGAAAGCAGCCCTAAAATAAGTCCTGTTATGCAGGTCAGACTTATTTTGCCTTTGCAGTTCAGCAATTTTGTGCATAATATGCAGTGGCAGGGTGACCACCTGTAGTGTGTTTACCTGAAGAACTGGAGAAAAGCATTCCCAGCTGTGACATCTCAGCTCCCCTTCTCTAATCTGGTGGAGAGTATTAGGTCACAGTCCCGTGAAAGCAACTCTGTGGGGCTTTTTGTCATATTGCAAAAGTTTGCACTGATGAACTGTTATAATCATTTTGGTTAAGGACTGTAAACTTTGCAGATTAAAGATATTCCTGATTTATACACCAAATTAGATTAGCTAAAATATATGAAAACTCTATGAACGTAGAGTCGTCTGGTAAGTTTACTCATCAATATTGGCCAGATACACCTGCTTATGGAAAGATTAAAGGCAAGCAGTGTGGTCTCTCTCCTTCTTGGCAATCAGTTTTAAGTAACCGAGTTGTATTGGAGCACTGTATTTATTAGCTTTTGGTAGCTCTATCCAACATGAATGTATCTAATCCCCTTTTAAAAACATATATAACTGGGGCCTCCCAAACAGCTTGTTGGCAGGTTATGTGTGTTCTGTGTGAAATGGTACTTCGGTTTAAACCTAGTGCCTGGTCTTCTAATTGCATGACCCTAGTTATTCTGTATTCATCTGTTCTACAGCGTACCTGATTTTATCAGTCTTCACCAAATCCTCCTTCAGCTGTCTCTGATCTATGCTGAAATTCTGTTGTATGGAAGACTGTGACCATGCCTTTGCCGTTGCTGGTATTTGAAGTTCTTCACACTTATAGTGGAATTACAGAAATTAAAATAAGTAGCCAAGGTCCTTTGATTAGGTTCATATACTAAGTGAAAACAAATGATTCTAATATGTTTTATGGATAAAATAGATTGGGGGGGGGGGGGGGGGGGGGGGAGGGGCATACGTTTGCATTTGGGCAATGCAGACATTCTGGTTTTGATTAACAAAACCTCTAAGAAGAAAAGTTGTAGGTGACTCACTCACTCTGTGCTCCTCATTGACTTCTGCATTCCCATATTACTCTAGAGCTGCCTAACTCTGAAAGAAAGCATTCCTATTCTCCTCGCAAAACTTAGAAATAAAGACTGGATTTGTGTACAGTGTAGAGGAGTGGAGAATAGTGTTTTCTCTGTAATCTTCAGTTGAATAAATATAAATACTCCTTTGAAATTGTTATGCTCTGTTAAGTAAAACCAGAGGTGCATGAAACATTACACTTTTAATTTATTATCTATTTCTGTTTGCAAGGATTTCCATTTCCTTAGGTAGTTTGAATCTCTGTTCTAAAGAGTAATAACAAAGTCAAAATAAAATGCAACCATAACCCATCAGATTTTGCCAAATTTTAATCTGGGAAAATCATCTGTCGGCCTTGGAAAATTTAGCTTGATTTTGATCAGGTTTAAGTTTTCCATTAAAATCTACATTTTTTTTTTTTTAAATTTTAATTTGAATACTTATGGCATCCAAAAATTTGGTCTGCATTTTGGACTTTTAATAAAACTTTCAAGGTAGGCAAATGTAATGTTTTCAACTGAAATTCTGTAAGACTTGCATCTATCAGGCCAAATACATTCTTCTACTTTTATGATTTGAAGACAAACAACTAACCTGCCACAGGGATTATGATAGTCTGTGTCTATAGTCAGCAGAAGTTTGGTGGAACAAAGGCCGTACTTTCCAAATATGGGACCAACAAAATGGATGTATCTATAAATATTGAGTTAGAGACTAAATAATAAATTAGATCATAACCCATTGAAGTTTGCACTATTTATGATATTTTTAAATTAAAAAAAAAAAAAAAAAAAAAAGAAAAGATTAACCATCAAACAGGTGTCATTCAAGTCTGTCCCATTGATTTGGTTGTGTGCCAGGATCAGAACCTTGTATTTTGTGTACCAAAACCAAAGTCTTTCTACTGGAAATCAAAGTGGGAGTCCTATACCATATTTTTGCTGGTACTACTGGAAATGTGACAGGAGCTGCAGCAAGAGGAGCCTCGAGCATGTGATTATCCTCATCTCCTTTTCTGACAGGAGTGCCTTTTAGGCACTTGCATTTTGGAACAGTGACGTGCATATTTGTGAACTGCCTAATCTTAGTGTCATGTCTGTATCAGCAGGAACACCTTCGAATAAAATTTGAAGAAGCATGTGTGCCACTAGGAAATATGAAAGACCAATTAGTTACTAAACATTTAGAAGCTTGCAAATGTGTCTGGAAGCATATCCAGAAAGTGATGAGCTTCCTTTGATAATTTAAACAGCTCATTATTACTATAATTTTCAAACCAATAGAGAAAAAATATGTATCTTACTTTTCATTATCTACAGTCATTTCTTTGTCTTCAGTCTGGAATAATAGATATGACTTTATTATCATCATTGTTATTGTTATTAAATTCAGTTATTCCAAATAGAGAGATTGCCCAGCTAGCTATAAAGAACATGGTTTTGCTTAGGGCTAGAACAAAGATTTGAATTCCATTGTCTCAGCTCAGCTGGAATCCAGATTCCTTTTTAACTTTGGAAACAAAGATTATTATTGCAGTCTGCAGATGGGTAGAAGTCCAAAAAGAAAAACTCAAATAATTATTTGTCCTTTTGAGGTGCATTTTCAGTAACAATTAAGTGTGGCATTATGATATGAAGTGATATATGACTAGTCAGAAATACTTTCTTTGTTTTCTCTCTGAATTGTCCAGGACTTCTGTCCCATGCTGACCCTACAGCACAAAGTGTGTAATCACAATTTTACAGGATAAATAGCGCCTGGGTAAGTCTGTGTATCAAACTTTGCCCTTGTTTCATGCATATGAAATGTAAAGTATCTGATGCAGATGAGAAAATTAATAGTTCAAAGTTCTGCAACATACATGAAAAGAGAAGCAGGCCTGGTAGCAGCCAACCCTAGGACATTTCAATGTCCCAGTGATTTATTACTAGGGCAAGTGGAAACATTGCAGACCACAATATCATTTATCATTTAATTACAGATCTCATTGAAACACATAGTGTCTGACCACACAAACAGTGTGGGACCCTCCTTGTATATTCCTCCCAAAGAAATGTTTTATGATACTACTATTGGGAGAATTTAATTGACAGACTTCCCAACAAAAAAACAACTGGTCAATCATCTTTAGGTTTAGCATTAAACTTCCAGCATCACCAAACTTTCTGTGCTTCCTTTTCAAAATGATAAACCACTGCCCTTTTGCTGTTGTAACTCCACAGGTGGAATTAGAAGTCAGAGCTTGTCAGAATTTCTATTTTATTCATAGGACATCTTAATTAATCAAACGGGAGAAATGTAGCGGATTCTTGTTTGGTTTCTATTTACTGTTGTTTTTGTTGTTGTTGTTGTTGTTCTTTCCTTTCAATGTATGCTAAAACTCTGTACATATATTCATTAGTCTCACTGGCATTACAAGGCGCTTGGAAAAAAGACAGCTCATGAGCTATGTACAATACTTATGTTTTATTGTTGTAGAATCTCTGATTATCTGTGGATCTCCAAGTGCCATGAAAAATATTGATTGATTAAGACACACCAGACCCATGAGAGATAAGTAAGCATGATACCCTTTGTTCGAAGATGGAAATGGAAGTGTGGTGACTTATTCAAGGTCACACAAGGTGTCCATGGAAAACCTGAGAACTCAGGAATTGTAACTCCTGATAAATATTCTATTCAACCTAAAGTATTACTTTGAAAAATGTTTTTCAAGATTGGTGACAACTGAGAGAAACCCTGATGTATACTGAGGGGTAGAATAGAATGGGATGTAGAGGTTAAAGGACTTATTAGCTGGAAGATGTTTTAAGCTGGTATTAAATTGGGAAAGGATAAATGTGTGGATAAGGTAAAGGTGGATGTAGTTTGCTTTTGCATGTGGCATAGTCTAGAATCTTCCTTAGGCAAAACTTATTGGTATTCAATTTTATTGTTCTTAATTTTTTTAACTAACTAGTTATTTAAAAGATGTTGATGGCCATATTGTTTTTCCCCCTAGAGGTGAACTGTGATTTAATATTTATGTATTTTTAAACATGGTTTCCCACCAGCCTCTGTCGCCCAGTCTCCAATCAGAATTACTGTTCCTTAAACTAAAAATTAGTATTGCACTAATTCATGAATTACATTCCCTAATACTCCCAGGAAATCTGAATTAGGGCCATACCCTCAAACTCTTAATTGTTTGGAGCAACTCAGTGGAAATTTTGGCTGAATAAATGGTGAAGGACTGGGAATTTAATGTTTATATTTTCCTCAAAACAGAAAGTATCTTCTCCCTCTACAGAATCCTTGCAAACAGTTGAGTTTAACCTCAGCCTTAATACAAAGGGGATTTATTAGCAAATCCTACCAGCTGAGGGCAGCTACAACATCACACTAACTCTAAACAGACAGTTTTAGAGCAAACTGAAGCCATAATACTTGATGATTTCCTTCCAAACCTTAATCTTTAACAAGTTTTCTTCATCTTCTTGTTGTGCATTAAAACAAAAGAGAACAAACCTTGAAGCCACGCTTTAGCATCAGAAACAAACCCAAAGGTAATGATAGAAAAGCTGGTCAGTGCTTGGCTTGCTGCTCTTCAGACCTGCCCTCTGTCCCAGTCCCAGTGTCACGTTCCCACCACCTCCTGAGGGTAACTGGTAGCAGTCATGTAGGCTCACGGTGAGCTGGGTCTACTCAGTGACGCATCTGACTGTCAAAAACATGGGCTTTCAAACAGATTAGAGAAACAATTGGACTCTGTGTAGTCCCAGCACTGGTGCAAGGTTCTCAGTGAGGCAGGGCTACCTCTTTTAGATGGCAGCATGGCCTGAGAAGTGTTTAATCCGATCAAGAAACTTCACCTCACAGCTTTATGTCATGCTTGGGACTGGGAGCTCAAGCAACACCAATCAAGAAAACAAAATTTCCTTGAACAAATGATTTCTGGAATACAAACCACAGTCACAGAAAGAATGATTCTGTTATTTGCAGTCCCATTCAATCATTTCCTGCTTTTCAATTAAATTCCTTGCTTTTGTGGTCATCTCTTTCAGGCTGTATGTGTCTGAAGATCTTGGAGCTACTCAGACTCTGCTGTTATAAGAGAGAAGTCTTTCATTATTCAGAGTATTCTTTTCCTCTTTAGTGGTATGTTTATTTGTTTGTTTTTAACCCAAACGAACTGATTTTAAACAGACCTGCTCTCATGCAATCACACAACCTGTGTGTGTGCAAAGAAACACCAACAACAGTAGATGCAGACCTTCTAGGAAAAGGAATGGATGGTTTTTTGTTGGAGTGTAAATCGCTGATGGACAATCACTGCAGCTGTAATTTCAAAACATCCATTCTGATGAAATACTCAAAGTACTGTTTTCAAAGAAAATTTTACTGCTCTGCATGAGGTTCAGGCTCTGCTTGGAGGCAGGGTGGTGTCTCCTAGTGGAAGGAAGCCTATTCTGGGTCAAGTGCTCATACCTCCCAAGCCAAAGTTCACTTTAAGAAAAAGTGTTAAATTCAGAGCATGATTTCAAAATTCTGTTAAAAATGTCTTTGAAACAGGAAGGCAAGTGTGGCAGAGTATCATTGTAGTAAATCATTCTCTTGGGGGGTCATTGTCTTCTCTTGTTAGCTGGGATACAAATACAACAAGTTTGAAGGATGTGGCTAGCTTTTAGTTTCAGCAATTAGGTCTCAGACTAAAAGATCATGCTTAAATTGTAGATAATCAGGCCAAAAATCTGCGGACTGGGAAATGAGGCCTTGCACCATAGTATTCATTCTGACAAACTCAGTTTGCACAAGTCAAAGCAATCTGTTTGCATCTCTGCCTCAGTTTCTCTGTACAGGATATGAAGTGAATAGTAGCTCCCACTGATCACCTTTAGGAAGCCTTTGATAATTCTGTGAGAAGGGTCCTATATGTTTGGAGTATTATTTATTCATTGGCAGTCTGAGGTTTTATAAATGCATCCCTGTTTAGAATATCAGAAAACTTAAAACCTGCCAACTTTACTGTAGTTGTCCATAATATTTATAATGTGCTAGAATCCCAAAGGAATTGTTGCAAGGTGAATGAAGTAAAGTATGTTTAACACCAAACATTAGCATCTTCTATTACTACTGTTTCGAATGTAACCCTGTTTTCTTTACCTTACACAAAACAGCCCTATTTCCAGTTCCATCACTGCTCTGTTAAGTAATTTGCGAAAAGCTAACAAAGTCTGGCTACATCCTCATAGCGACTGTTTAAACCCATTACTTTCTCTTTTAATCAAATCGCTGTTGTGTCAAAATATACAATTCTCGCCATGAATCTCACTGGCTTGTTACAGTTCACCGGTTGACCTTGAAAATGTTTGCTCTCCTAAGCGTCTTCTCTTCGGCCTCCAGCTAAATTGCTCAAGACCAGGCCTGATCATTTTTCTATACACAGAGACTTCTCATTAACATAAACGGAGCAGCAAGCTTAACTGCAACAAACAAAAATCAGCATTGGAAAAAGAAAATTCAGAACAGCCCTTAGATGCAGAATATGTTCGGTGTTATTTAGGGTCCTGTTATAGTAAAACAAACAAAAAAATTATTTCATTTTATTTTTACATTCACATCTTTGATTTTTCTGTGGGAATAACCCCTAACCTCAAAAAGCAATGTACCATCTCTGTAAATGCTTTACCCCTCTTTGTTTTTTTCTTAGTTGTATTTGAAAATATCTTGAGCCATCAAAGAGCCAAGAAGAGACAGTGTAATACTATGCAAAAGCCACTCACTCATTAGCATCAAAGATCTGTACACATCTTAAATGGGCAGTTAAGTGCCAGGGGCTATTTTCATTGTTTAATGTATTAAAGAAAATAAAAATGTATCTAAGATGTGGACACACAATTAGTTTTGAGTTATTTATCTGGAGTTTGTATGGTTTAGAAAAACTCCATCTTCTTGGCTGATCCTGTCCTAATGCATTTAACTTCAGCCATCAGCTATGATTAAACACCTGCTGTTGTGGGGAAACAAAGCACACTAATCCAATATGTATTTCTGACATCTTAAATATCACCCAGTCCCCTGACATCAGGCACAGCTTTTCAGCGGGATGGAATTCCAGAGCATATTTTTCTAATTTATGGATGGACAATAAATCAAAATTAAGCCTTGGGCAATGAAATATACATCAGTGCAGAATGAACTGACTGCAAACTAGGGCACAGAACAGCAGCAGGGAGAGGGGTGCATTAATGGAGTCCTGAGCTGCAAACACTGATGTGAAAATTAAGGAAGTTCCTCTCATATTTTATTTATAGAGAACAAAAATAAAAAGATAGCAGGAACCAAACATAAGCTTTATAATCTCCTGAACACGTTGCTCTGGGGAGAATTATCTTGTTGGTCCTGATGTCACCATTTTAAGTGCTATCTGCAAAAGGGATGGCATAGTGGCATTCTTTCTGTACAAACCCATTCTGATGCTGAGAGATTGAAAGTTTAACTGAAATGTAAATTTTACAGATCTGCATTCTGCATTGGAGATTGCTGTAAAAGGAGTAGCAGGGAAAGTGGAAAGAAACCTAAAGTAAGTGGGGGTGAGGGGGTAGGGAGGTGGAGAGAGGTAATAGACAGGTAAGGAGAGAAAAGGATAAAGTAGGAATTGGAGGAAAAAATTCAGAGGGAAAATAAGAAAAATGTATAGATATAAGCTGTAGTGAAAATCTGAAGGTGATATATACCCTATAAAACTTGTCTTAGATGGTACTACCTGGGGTATCAAAGGGCTCATTTGCAGATGGTGAAATCCTGGACAGTACGGCAAACAACTGAGAGTTTTACTTATTTAAATACAACAATGGCTTTATCCCTTAAGCTTGATGAATTGTATAGGCTTCCTCTGGGCTGGAGAGTAAGGTGTTTTTCTTTCTCTATGTTTAATATCTCTTGGTGCAATGGGGAATCATAGTTTTAAGTATCAGGAATTAAAAATCTAAAAGACCACAGATTGTCTTTTTGAACCTAAAATACTAGCCTTAAAGATTCACAAAATCTGCATCTACACTAGGTTCAACCCACTCAAGTTTGAATTAGATTAAATGATGCATACAGATCAACCTTTTTTTCATTGCAATATATGATTATTCTGTCAACAGCTAAGTGGTGTAGTTCCTGATACATCAAGGTCTCCAAGAGTGCAACCCATAGCCACCTGTAACCTAGAAATGTTTTGGACGTGACCCACAAGGGGATCTTTCTTCATCTGACATCTTTTGAACATGTTATACAGTAAGTGAGCTCCTTAATGTGATCCCCAGCCTGTTGTCCAACTTGTTAACTGGTCCTCAAAGAACATGTTGCTGAGAACACCTGTTGTATACCTTCTGAGGATGAGAGGAGTCCCTTTAGCTTCAGAGAAACTACTTTTGCTTAAAGCAAACCAGGATCTGCAGTTTGTTAGATGCACTGTCCTTGGTCACAGCTGGTCATGTAAGAATACAGTGAACAGGGAACAGCAAGATGCTTAAATCAGGACTGGACTGAAATGACTTCCAAATACCTGCTGCTTGGGTATCTTTCTTGATTAATTTGTCTTTGTGAAGCACGGTATGGTTCTTGACCTGTAGGGAGTCTAGCATGCAGCATAGTGATGGTTATTATTGTTGCTCTCAGAGCTGGAAGATAATGAAAGTCTCTTGCTCTCTTGTGTTGCACTATGCCAAAGAAATGTCCGAATGCAGAAATTAACCTGATCATACCTGCTGTGTCTTTAGTTATACAAAGCTACAATTGAAGTGGCATGTTTACACGTTTTTTCCAAAGTGAAACTGTCATATGTGTTCAAAGTCCCCATCTTTATCCTGTCTTGGACTGTAATGAGATTTTTTTCCTAAAATAATTGGCTGCACACATTTAAATTTAAGTTTTTTTTTCTTTATTCCTTCACTGGCATTTTATAAGTATATATTTATAACTATCCTTCTGAATGTATTTAAGATTAAAGGGTATATAGTCTGTGAGTTCTGTAAAGTTCACAGGAGTCACATAAAGAAACTAATGCCAAACAAAACAATAAAACAATAAAAAATACCTATCTTTTAAAAAGAGCAATAGGATCCCATTCTCTTTCCAGTAACATCCAGATGACACTAGAATATGACTACTCAGATGCCATAGTACTCTCAGAACTTGTGTTTTGATTTTGTCTTCTGTGTCAAGCATTATCATGTGATGATTTACCAAGTCTTGGAGCTATTGTACGTCTCCCCTACTTCCAGAAAATGATTCCCTGGAGCTTTCTCTAAAGAAACAGAACTCAAATACGCAAAATACTTGCATAAGTACATATTAATAGAATAATAACAAAACAAATATAACTTTTTTCATCAACCCAAAGGCTTTCACTTTTCTTTTATGGATGGAAAGGAAAAGGTGTAAAGGTCAAACACTTTTCATGAAGAAGTTGAGTCTTAGGATTTCCAGAAAGTATCTCCAGATTTTTCTTCTAAGTGTTTGATGCCACCCAAATTAAAGAGAATATTATCAATGAGATTAAAAGGTGCTTCCAAACAGTTTTTGCTTTTTCTCTTCACCTTTTCTTTATTGATTAGACCTAGAGATAAAAAAAGCAGACATGTAGCTTGATTTGGTTAGCACACCACATTATTGATTTAACAATAGTGAGGGTATACTGTCTGCCTATCTCTTCTTCCACATAAAACACTTATATTAGATTTAGCAAAGTGTAATTCTTAGCTCAAGATGGAACATCTATATAGGCCTTGGATTCAGCTCTCATCTTTCCCTACCCATCGAGGATCAGGTGCCACCAAGTCTGCCCAGGTTTGCACATCTGTCTTGTTCTTATAAGGTAGCAGTTCCACCAGCCACAGATGTCAACTCAGAATAACAAGTGAAATCAGAATTATTGGTTGAAATGCTAATTTCTTTGGGACATTCACATCTAGGACATGGTCAGACTCCCTTTTCTAGAATGGACTGAGTAAATTTTAGAGAGTAAAATCAGCAGTTGTGTTTCTTCTTCTCACAGAATCACAGAATCACAGAATTTTCTAGGTTGGAAGAGACCTCAAGGTCATCGAGTCCAACCTCTGACCTAACACTAACAGTCCCCACTAAACCATTTCCCTAAGCTCTACATCTAAACGTCTTTTAAAGACCTCCAGGGATGGTGACTCCACCACTTCCCTGGGCAGCCTGTTCCAGTGCCTCACAACCCTTTCAGTGAAGAAGTTCTTCCTAACATCTAACCTAAAACTCCCCTGGCTCAACTTAAGCCCATTCCCCCTCGTCCTGTCACCAGGCACATGGGAGAACAGGCCAACCCCCACCTCGCTACAGCCTCCCTTGAGGTACCTATAAAGAGCGATAAGGTTGCCCCTGAGCCTCCTCTTCTCCAGGCTGAACAAGCCCAGCTCCCTCAGCCGCTCCTCGTAGGACTTGTTCTCCAGGCCCCTCACCAGCTTCGTCGCCCTTCTCTGCACCCGCTCAAGCACCTCCATGTCCTTCTTGTAGCGAGGGGCCCAAAACTGAACACAGTACTCGAGGTGCGGCCTCACCAGAGCTGAGTACAGGGGGACGATCACCTCCCTAGCCCTGCTGGTCACACCGTTCCTGATACAAGCCAGGATGCTGTTGGCCTTCTTGGCCACCTGAGCACACTGCTGGCTCATATTCAGCCGACTATCCACCATCACTCCCAGGTCCTTCTCTGCCTGGCAGCTCTCCAACCATTCCTCTCCCAGCCTGTAGCTCTGCTTGGGGTTATTGCGCCCCAGGTGCAGGACCCGGCACTTGGCCTTGTTGAACTTCATGCAGTTGACCTCAGCCCATCGGTGCAGCCTATAAAGAAAAAACCTATTTTTTCTTGAAGTGCATCACTTCAAGAAAAAACCTATGCCTATACAGTGAAGCAGAACTCAGCAGTTCATTCCCTAGGTTCTTTAAGTTGTGTTGCTCTGGTTTAAAGGCTAATGCCTATACAACTAGATGCTGAATAACCTTGTTGTGTTTTTGTTTGTTTGTTTGTTGACTGGTAAGCATTTTAGCAGGAAAATTGATGGAAAATGGCATTTGATCATTCCTTCCTATTTCTCATTCTCCTATTGACCTGGCCTTGGGATTAGTTAACTCCCTCTTCTAATCTATGGCTCCCCAGCCATCTTCCTAGGTGAGGTACTGCAAAACCTTCTTAAAAAGAACAACAAATAACATTTATTTTCCCAGTCTTTGTGATCTTAATTTTGTCTAAGTTGCAAGAATATTCTTAGGGCATAAAATTAAGGGCAAAGATCAATGAGGTTAGTGTACATAAAGTGTTAAACAAGAACTGTGACACAATTCTCACTTTCTATTTATTGTTCAAGAAAGATGATCATCTTAGGAAAAGAAGGCCGAAGCAGAGTCAGCAAGCTATTGGCTATAATAGGAGCACTCGTAGTAGTTGGGCTACATCCTGATCTTGGTTACACTGCTGAAAATCTGCATGAACTGCATTGATTTTAATCACACAGTTATTACAGAAACAACAAAGGTGATAATATTGCAGTTATATTTTAGCAACTGTATTAAAAAGCATTAGTTTAGTATGTTATACAGAAATATGGACTGGTAATAAGAACTGCAAAAGTGCTTTCCTGCACAAAAGGTCAACTGGTGCCATTTCTTTTTATGGCCAGAGAAGAGTAGTCAAAACAGCAAAAGATATAATGGAGTGGTTGGACACCAGGAAAGGAGTTTGACAAGGCTGTCACATCTGTTCAATATTTATACTGAAATAATAATGTGTATTGCTGTTGATGGTTACCATAGTGGTATTAACATTGGCAGAAGGAGATGTTGTAATCTCAAGTATGCTGATGACATCCTTATTGCTGAGTCTGTGGTTTCTAGCACAGGTAATGTTAAAAGTGGCTGAAGCCAGTGCAGGCTCAGATACTGCAGATGACAGTTGACAGCAACGTTACTGAATGGAAATGAACAGGTCGACCAAGTAAAGAATTCTGTTCCTGCAAGCTGACAGAAAAATGGAATTTGCCACATTCTTGCCAGCAAGTAAAAAGAAAAAATATTTCCAATGGCCTATTAAACACATACAACAATTTGATCATATTATAATATGCACAAACAGAAACCTTTAACATCCACTCATTGACATGAAATACAGAACTGTTAAGTAGAATAAAGCAAAATATATGCTGTTTCTGAAGCCATTCACCATCTTTTGGTCAACTTGACATGATCTTCAGTAGACTTTGCACCTAGATACAAAGTAAGCGACACCATGTTTGCAGCTTTAAGCAAAGCATGCAAGCTTAACCAAGCTTTAACCAAAATCTGTAAAGACCAATGTACATAAATGCAGCTACTAGCAAACTGATTTTAGTCCAGAGTGATGACAATATCTCCACCTGAGCAGAGATCGACAATGGACTGAAGGAAGGTATCATCTGCTTCCAAAGTCTTTGAGAGTTTGTGTGTCTGGATTGTCTGACATGTAGATTGTGTGGCAGGAAACTGAGATTCACTAGGGCAAATCACAATTTGCATGTGTATAGAAAAACTCTGGTAAAGTATGTGTAAAATAAATTTATTGCGGAGTTCTTGTGGTTGGCAATTATAGTGAAGTATTGTATTTTAGTACCTGTTTCTGCATATTTAGGACAAATCCCATAGAAACATGAAATCATGTATGCATACTATAGAGTTCAAAAGGACTATTAATGGTTCATCCTGCATTATACAGTGTGTACACTGTATAGTAGTTTTGTAGTTTTGTACAAATTGATAATCCCGGGGAGTTTGTAATCATAGTAGTTGTGTAAGAGTGAATGTATGTTTGTATGAATACCTACTCAAACAGACACATGAGAGAGAATCAGCTGAGACTTGATTTATTCTGTATTCTTGTAAAGGGGAGGTGTAACAGTCTTTAAAGACAAATTTCTTTTGCAGTGATCCAGTAAATTTAGAAAGGTTTATTGGGACAATTTAAAAAGTTTAGACTTGTCTTCTGTTCATGAAAGACCTTCTTGGACTTCTTTCATTGTTATCATGAGAATTATTCATCATTTTCTTCTTCATCATTCCTGCATTAGAAATTAGGCAATTTATTGGCCAAAATTATTATGCATAGTGTCTCTTGGTGACACAATTTTAAAAAACACAGTGCAAGAACTAGAGTTGGATTCAGTAGACAAACACCATTGCTTTGATACTATGTGATATGATGCATGCTATTTGTTCTTAAGTGCCTGTGTGATTGTCATGGGATGACTGTAAAGCTGAGATAATGATTAAACTGGTGGGCAGCTGACAGTTCCAAGAGAAGCTCTTGGAAATTATGTTTGTATCAATGATTGTAAGGAAAAAGTGGCAAGAAACAAAAAGCACTTTGTGCTCAAATTAAACAGGTAATTTTCACCCACATTTCTCAGTTTATTACTTATTACCAGTTACAGTTTACTTATTAATTTATTTACTTATTTCTCCCTTCATTATTTTGTGTTTTGTTGATTTTTTCCACTGTTGTAACAAGATAAAAGATGTTATGATCAGATCCCAGTTTGCCTGAATAGCCATTGTAGTTTTATGCATCTGAAATCTTTTAGGACTTGTTTTTCTCTCTTGGATTGTTACTACAACTGTGTGCTCAGCTGTGGCCTTGAAGCCTTTCTTTCGTATCTATTCCCACAGCTATCTGCAAACAGTTGTATTGGCACAATCACTGGGATGGCAAACTGTGATATTAGAGGTGGGAACAAGCCACTTGCGTCAGGAGAAGTTGCCACTTCTTAATTTGACTTTATTGCTTAAGCAAGAATCAAGAGTCTCTTTGTTTGAATTAATTACACATCCACATGTGTAGAAACATCCATATGCAATCTTATGAACTGCCTTGGGGTCAGTGCCTGCCCAAAATCCATTCCAGCTGAAAGACTTATTCCTGGTTGAAACACACTGCTCCTGGTTATATTGTTGAATATAACTTTTAATGTTGCCATGTAATATGTGACATACTGGTGTTTGTGAGATCAGCCCCAGTGCTAGGCATCCTTCTGCAAGCTCCACTGGAAATTTCTTTCTTCTGGGGCTTTTACCTTCAAAGGTATATGGAAGAAAGAGGCAGTGTACCTGCTGGCTTATGATTGTAGAAGAAATCTGGATAACCATCATTTGTAGAACAAATTATGAAATCCATTTCTTTGACTGAGTTCTATCAGAGTCATTCTAACAGGAATCATACTGTATGCAAAATCATAAAAGAAAATGCCCTGCAACACAAAAAATACAGGGAAAGAGATCTTCTTGTGTAATAAGAGTATCTGTATAGGTAGATGTACAGATACCAAAGGGATAGCCACGATCTTGTCTAGGTACATGACTTTCTTTATTACTTACTATTATTATTATTACTACTATTATTACTATTATTTCTTTATTCTTAATTTAAAATTACAACTCTTCATTAAGAAATATTACCATATTAGTTTATTTTACCAGATTCTTTTTTTTTTTTTTTTTTTTTTTTTTTTTTAGTGAATCTGGGGATTCATGTTTTAAAATCCTCCTGAAACAGCCCAAAGTAGGCTCCATCAATCTGGCTTAGATTTATACTTAGATTTGCAGGACAACCAGTCCTCAAATACATGTCAAAACAGATGAGGTTGAGTCTAATACTACGTGAAGCACTACAAGCACTTCCATCCTACTTGTAATAAACTACATTAGAAAACTAACTTAACAGGGAGGAGGTTTAGGTTTAGTATAGTTCTGTGAAAATATTTGTATGTATACAGAAATCCGAAAAGTATATTTTAAGAACATCAAGGGAAGTAATTTTATGTGCAAGAAGTAATGAATTTATAAAATGAAATGGACTTGAACTGAGAAGCAAGAGATAGGTCACTTTGGAGCTTTGGTCTTGCAAATGCCCTTTTTAGATAAGAAAATAAAGAATACTGCAAGATTTGTAGTAATTTGTTAGGTTTAGTAATGTATTGAAGATTTATTATATTTTCAGTGAAGTAAGACAAAATGATCCTCTGCAGTATGGGCTGGAGTAGAGAAAATGATAAGAAAATAATTGATTCTTCATAAGTAGATAAATGAGTGTGTTCGCATTTTGTGTGTTCATTACTTACAACATTTACACATTTATGAATAAGCATGGCAGATCTGCTCACATGCATTGATTAGCTGCATGTTCACTCTGTAACTCTTTCCGTCATACTTACCTGTACTCTACTTTTGTCTGTCATGTAAATAATCACATAAACGTTAATAATCTCCCCCTGGGAGTGAGTTTGGGATATGTGATAGGCACCAGACCGCACCGTAAGTGGGTATCTTTTGCATACACATAGAACAAAGATGGCATGGAGAGCAGGACAAGACAGTCCCTTCTACGACTTCACACTTGTTCTCTCTGAGACCACCAGGGTCCTTTGCACTTTATTCTGTTAATTGCTCTGATGACAGTGAGAGCTACCTATGTTAAACCCAATGGTTAATCAAATTCTGCTTCCTCTCCTATACTGCAAATGTGTGTAACACCTAGCTGAACACAGATGAGCTCTTGTCCTGAGGCTGGTCAGGATAAGTAAGGCCCATTGAGGAACTAAGAGCCCTGATGCTATTGTTACCTAGCCACATGCATTAAAAAAGTAAAAGGTTTTGTGCATCCTTGGATGCTGCTGCGGAGAAAAAAAAAAAAAAAAAAAAAAAAAAAAAAAAGCTCACCTTGCTGCAGATGGGATTATCATTACTGGTTTTTATTTTGTGGTAGAAAAAGGAAATTTGTGCCAGCCAGAATTATTTACTGATATGTTTTCTAGTCATCTGTAGTCTGATAAGATGCGAGTATTACTGAAAATAGTGAAATTTGCTATGGGTCAAATTTGTGAATGCAGAAGCATTTGTATTCATACTTAGGACACTAGAATAAATACCTTTTCCTTACCTATATGTATATACATATACATACTCAGAGCTCTTACCATGCTCCATGTCAGGTGAATAGCAAACCTGCCGGTGCCTATGCCAAGCCTTACAGGAACTGCTGCACTTTGCAGATCATGTCTAAAGACATTTATATTGGAAGAATCTATAGACTTATATTTTTGTATTAGACCCTTGAATTAGTACTGCTATCATTTTTTCCTGAAGAGAACAATTTTATTCTTTCACAATCAGAGTCATCAGTTTAAGTTCATCTAAAAAAACATACATTAGCATATTCATTACAGTGGTGATTTAAGTATATCTTAGAGCACTGTAGTAAATTAGATTCACATCTCAAGGATTTTACTGTCCTACTTAGCAACATTTGTAATTGTAAAACTTTGGCTTTCTTCAGCAGTAGTGGTAGATGACCTGAGAAAATTCTTATCAGAAATTTTCTTTTAAAATAATATAGTTCATTTTTATACTATTACTGTGCCTCTTAGCAGAACCCCCCAAAAGATTCAGTTACCTTTACATCCTGCATAAATGGAAAACAATACCATGGCATGCAAAATGTAGCAAAGTCAGACATTGAGTAATTATTCTATCTAATACACTATTACTGTAAGACACAGTGGCTTAGACTATGCTTGTCACAAAGGGAGGTCCTTTCTCATGCAGAGAACTCCAAACTTGCTGCAATCTGTTTTATGGTTGTCCTTTTTGTACTCCACCAGCCCTTCTTCCCCGAAATACATACTGTCTCCTGGTGTACAGAGAACTGGACGGGGCCAGTGACTTGAGGGTCTGCTTCCAGGAAGCACTTTGACAGAATTTTTAAAGTAATCTAATTAATTTTAATGGAAGCTGTGTGTTTCAATCCCCTGGACTACTCTGATAATCTCAGCTGCACAAGTGGTGCTGATGATACAATTTTCTGCAGAATCACAATGTAATGGAAATCCATGTGTGTTGTTAGGGGAAGTCCTTTCTGCAGAAGACTGTGTAAAGGCAAGTCCTGGCAACTTGTATTCATCACTTCCGCAGGGAGAAGGAGGTGTTATTCATTGAGAAGATTGGGTTAAAGTGTACGGGTGTCAGCTCCAGGGTCTTAAAAACTCTAACATTTACTTCTGGTCTGCAGCTTCATCTGGGCATTGGTAGTTGCCTCTAACTGTAAATGGCTAAGATGCGCCACAGTGGGTTGTCTTACTCAAGCTGTCACACAACAGCCAGGAATGAGGTGATCCCTGCAAAACATTTTGTTTCCCTCCTGGAACAAAAGGTGTTATTATGAAAGTAAGATATTATTATTAAAATTACATCAGTTTTATGTCAATGTCACTATATTACTGGAAATCAATATCCACATACTTCAGTAACTTCTGTTTGTATGTGACAATTTATTAAGGATAAATAAAGAAGTGTCCCTTCAGACCACAAGAAATGTAACCTTTAACCTCATGGAGAATACTGCAGATCTGTTTTTTCTCTTCTTCCTACAAAGAACGAGGAATTGTGAGATTAAAAATCTTGGCCCCTGTTAAGAGCTAACACTTACTGGGGGAGGTATCTTTTCAAAGTACTTTTTCTGAGGGAAAAAAAAAAAAAAAAAAAAAAAAAAAAAGCTGTTTAAATATTGCATTTATAACATTTAAAATGATATTTCATCATTCCTTTCCCAGAGAATGAGAGAATGATAGCGATACTATAGCAAGTGACAGAAATAACCTTTTAATAAAAGTGAATTTTTATAGTAGGACTGGATGGCTCAGGATATTAGTAATGGAACATAGAACCTTTCCCTTCTACCTCATCAGTTCATGTCCATCCCTGCCTGGTAAAGACCCAAAATTATTATCATCAGATGGCTGCTTGGGGGCCCAGAGGAAACTAGTTGGTGGTCTTGGTCCAGTCACTGGCACTAATTGCCATCCTTGCCGACTGCCTTGTTAGACAAGCATGGAAGCAGCCCAGCCTTAATGAACTATTATACAGGTTTTCTATTATACCCCTACACTCATGTATCCGAGTGTCCGAGTGCTTTACAGATATTAGTAAGATTGTCTCCACAACACCACTAGTCAGCAGGGACTTATTTACCCCCACTTGCAGCTGAAGGAACAGAGGCACAAAGCTGCTGTACTTAGTCACAGGGGATGTTGGAGACAACAGAGGTGACACCTAGAGCCTGTTCTCCTGTTTCTGCCCAGCCTGCAAAGCCATCTCCCCCCTACAAACACCTCTGCCTGAGTGCTAGCTAGCACCCACCAAGTGAAGGCTGGTGGGTGGTGGAGAACGGGCACTGTAGCCTACCCTGTGTCCCTGTAATGTTTGCTCGATAAATACTTCCAAGCATTGACATTTGCTTGTGCATGGGGAACGTGCTGCCATGTAGAAATTTACAGGGTGATGTCTGGGGCCTGTATTATTACAGTAGATATGTTTTGAATAGCATGCAGAACAAGCTTGTCCACTTCTAAAAAAACAATAGAAGACCATATTTTTGTGAATAAGATGGTTTGTGACTGATGAGGCTTTTTTCCCAGTTTGGCATAATAAGCAATTTACTTCCTTACTGATACGGGTATTGTCACAGCTTTTGCACTAGTGTTTGATAGCATTGATTAGTTTGTGCTATGCTAATTTTTAGCACAAGGAGGGAATTGATTTACTTCAAGCTTAGTATATTTTAGCACTGAAGTGGAAATAATTCCATTGAAAATATGGAAAATGAGCAGTCACCTTAACAATTGAATAAATGACTTGACATTTGTGGGGCTAAAGTATTCGATAGATAAGAAGATTTTCATATTAAAAATAAATCATTGGCCTACCTATTATTTAGCTAGGCTTGGAATCATGAATAAAGGGTCCTCCACAGAAAGAGAGAAAAGAATATTGATTGTGCCTCTATATTAAAAAAAATTAAATGGGTGGCATTTCCTAGTTCCTTATGGAAAAAGTCAGTGCATTTAGGTTATGGTCAGAATAACTCAATAATTTCCAAAGCAGTTCGTCTGTCAAGAGGTCATAGATGATGTGATTTCCTGTTTCTTCTACAAATACTGGGTACAAATTCTCTAACAGGGAATTATTCACCACTCAGAAGTGTGCTCCTATTCACCTGTGTTGAAAGAAAGCAAAGAGAACTTGTGCTAAGCAGGACGGAAATAACAAAAGAGTGGAATCTGTCAGGGGAAAGAAGAAAAAAGGTTACAGCAATAAAACTCTGCTAGCAAAGGCTGCTGTTAGATCTAGTGGAACAAAACAGATTATGAAATAAATATTACTTTACCGTTCCTATAAAATTGAGCACACAAAATATTCTAAAAACATCTGAAGAAAGCTGCCTCTCCAGTGTGAATTTGTTTCACTTTTTATGACTGCTTTGCTACTTAATACTTTTGTCCACAGGGCCCTACCTCATACAAGGCAAAGGAAAGGAATGAGGTTGTTGTCTGGCTCCAATTAATCTCTTCCCAGCATCACAGAAGAAGAAGAAATAAGGATGAGGACCATGACTCTGGTCTCAGCGATGTTCACTGCCTTATATCCTGAGACAGAGGTTGTCTCCTCTCATATGGCCAGGGGGGTTATGCGTATGATCCTCACTTTCTGTTCATCTGTTTGTAACATGCAAATCAGCACACATCTTCACCTCACAGGGGCTTTGTAAAGATAAGTTAATCTGTGTTTGTAAATTCCATAGAAAATTCTATATGAGGATTGTAGGCGAAGCTCAGTAGGAAATTAATAATAGTGTATTCAATGCTGGGTTTGGGTGGTTTATAGTAAATAATACAAGAAGTCACAGGCTGAGTGATTAAAATAAAAGAAATAATGAACAACCATGCATTCAGCACACTCAGTGAGACCTTCTGTAAAAATAAGTATGTTATCATGTAATTAATATGTGTATCATAACATAGTTCTATAAAGGAGGCAGATTAAATTTACAGAGAAGACCTTTATTCAAGCCTTTTTAGTCATGATCTTATGGCCTGAACATGCTTTTGACATAAGGGGTTATATACTGGGAAACTGTAAGATATAATTTTCTAATTTTTTTTACACATCATAATCAAGGCAAAAGCAATAATGTAGAACAGCTGCTTATAAGTGTCCAACACTTTCCTGACCCATTAGAATCAAATATGTCGCAGCATTAAGTTTCTTTCCAAGTCTGACTTTTTCAGTGCTTCAACAGCAGCAATAAATCCATTAAAACCTATCATGTCTGCTGTATTTCCCCCTTTCCTACAGAAGGGCCATTCCCATATAACAAATTGTAAGCCTGGGCTCTTGCTACACCCATGGTCCCTGCACAGCACTCCTCCCTGACTCCTCCTCTCAGGGGGCAAAAAGGCAGCTGATCCACAAATGGGCTGCCCAAAGTGAGCTGGGTAGTTGTGAGCAATCCTGTAGATGTGGGTTCTTCTGACAGTTTACCCATCACCGCCATAAGGCTCTTATCCTATCGGTGAGGTTATGTGAAACTGCTTGCTGTTGCTGTAGCAGGAGGAGAAGCCTGTGGATCTGAGAAGTTCGTAAAGTCAGCTGTGTGATGTGTGCTGAGGGCCCTTTATGGAAGGGGTTTCAGGTGGTTTACTGTTTGTAGCCTCAGAGAAGGGCAGGAGAGGATGGCCCTTCTTGCACTGGGCACTGAGCTGCTCCTGCTCACTTGGCTAGCTGGATTTTCTGTGCTCCTCAGAGAGTTGGCATTGAAAGGGTAGCAGGAGCAGATGTTGATTAACATCCACAAGTCCCAGGACTTCTGCGAGTTAAGTAATAACTTGGTTTTGGGTTTTTTGGTTTTTGTTCGTTTGTTTTCTCAAATGGCTATATTCCAGCACAGCATTGAAAACCAGACCACAATGTCTCTTCAGTTTTGAAGGTGGACATTTCTCTAATTGCAGGGCTATTCCTTGAACATCATTACAGCTGGCCAATAGTACCCTCTGAACAGAAAAATAATCTCATACAGAAAGTCTTACTGGATTGTCTGAGGTTGCAGGTTGTTTCTAGAATGTGAAACACATTTTACAAGTTTCTGAGCAAAAATTTCTGGAGTCAGAATAATCTACAAGCCAGTTGTGTAATGTTGTGGGTTCATAGTTTTGCTAGATTGGTTTCCTTTTCCACTCTTCCCCTTAAGGTACATTTGCTGATATAAAGGGTAGAACAAATACACCACCAAAAAAAAAATGCAGGAGTAATTTCATTTGGTATATAAAATGGACTAATTCTCAGAAAGTGCTGAACATCTACTCTGAAATTTGGGCTCTTTCCAAATGTTAAGTAGCCAGAATTACTAGTCACTTTGAAAAATTAGGCTTAAAATACTTGTATCATTAAGTTTGTGGCAGATGAGTAATCCAATATTTAAACATTGGACATAAACAAATACAAATGTAGTAAAGTGTCCTCAAAATGTAGATAAATCATTTTGCAATATGCTATGTGTCTGCTTTCAGGTATGTGAGAGCATGTTGCTGTTTATCCTGTCAAGATTGGTAATATCCATATTAAAGGATGTCCAGTAGCTTCTTTTTCATGATAAATCCCTACAAATACAAGAAGATATGACTCAGTATAAGCTTGTCCTTTATTGGGAATATGAATATGAACAATTATATCATTACATATAGGTAAAGTAATTCTTCCTGAACTAGAAAACTAAGATATGGTACATGTTGGTACCAAGTATAAGGAACATTTAGCACAGCCAGCCCTGGAAAGGGCCAAATCTTTCCAAAGAAGTGATATATCACTTGCAAGAGTTTTGTAAGGACTATAAGGAGAAAGAGCATAAAAATATTTTGGCTCATTGCTATGTTTTCTTAATGCAAAATATATTTTGGGTCAAAGGAAGTAGGTACAAAATTGATTTGGACACCTGCACTACCAGCATGGCACAGAAACTACTGAAATACTGTGCTAATTTTCAGGTACCTGATAAAGGGATAAATAATGAATGGGCTAAGTGTGGCCCAGGACAACAGAAATAACACATATTTCTTAATTACTTCAAAGGTATTTTCTGGCAAAGGGGGAATGCATTAAAGTATACACAGTTCTCTGGGTATTAATTATTTTAGGACTGTTTGAGAAAGACTTGAGTTGAAGAAGAAGGAATTCCAATCTAAACTGAAAGTCTTTCAAGGACCTGGTTGTTCATGGAGAGTAAATGGTGTGTACTGAAATGGTGTGCACAGTACAGCTGTAATTGAAACAACCAGTGAGTGAAGTAGAACAGCTGTAAATGTAGAAGTGTAGAACTACTGTAACAATGTCCAGAGAGGTATTAAAAAATTGCTGCAGTGTCTTATCTGTTTCAACCAGTTTGTTTTATTTTTAAATGTTCTCTTTTTCAAAAATCATATGCTGCATAAAGGGATCTGTCTTGGAATACAGTAAGTTTAGGTGAGGAGGAAGGGGCTATATGGAGCTACTGCTAATCTAGAGAAAGAGAATACTTTGGTAGTAAGTGATTATTCACCTCTTGCTCTCTGAGTAGCCCAATCATTAAAAAAAAAGTTTTCACATTTTAGTTTCACTGGTTACAGACCTAATGCCCCTCTCTTGGGTCACATAATGAGAATTAGAGGCATATTTCTTACCGCAGTGTTGAGAGACCATTCTCTGGCAGTTAATTAATGCTCCATCCTTACCTAGACTCAAAGGAATTTCAGTCTTCTTATTACTTAAAGAATTTTTTTTTAATGAAGGCAGCCTTTTTCAGGGGGAAGTTATATCCTTGATATTTGAGATTATTGTTTCTTCTTCTATTTTAGATTTCTTTACAAGCTTCTTTATGATGTAAAATCCTTTGAATGAGTTTTCTGAATCTCTGCCTTTCTAGTAATTCTTTAAATCAAAATGCCTAGTAATATATATATATATATATATATGTATATATTTGCAAATTACTTCCATTTCAGCAGAAGAAGGCTAGTTGATGTAAATGGGAAAAAAAAAAAGAAAAAAAGAAAAAAAAAAACATGGAAATCATGGAAAAATCTGCATGGCAATGGAAAAAGTTTTAATTGCTTCAGTTTGAGAATAGAGTAGATCAACTTAAGACTGTATGTAATCCTGTATATAATATCTAAGTGACATCATCAGGAGATGGGAGAAGGAGAGGCTATAACTTTACCTGATTTCTTATGTAAATCATATTGATTTACGTAGTCTGTTTACATAGTTTAGTCTGGAGAAGAGGGTGCTCAGGGGAGACCATATTGCTCTCTACAACTGCCTGAAAGGAAGGTGTGGAGAGGTGGGGGTCGGCCTCTTCTTGCAGATAACTAGTGATAGGACTAGAGGGGATGGCCTCAAGTTGTGCCAAAGGAGGTTCAGATTGGAAATGAGGAGACATTTCTTCTCAGAAAAAGCAGTCAGGCATTGGAACGGGTTGCCCAGGGAGGTGGTGGAGTCACTGTCCCTGGGGGTGTTCAAGGAAAGGTTGGACATAGTGCTTCTGGACATGGTTTAGTGGGTGACATTGTTCGTAGGGTGATGGTTGAACCAGATGATCTTGGAGGTCTTTTCCAACCTTAATGTTTCTATAATTCTATGATTTGTTTTCACATCAGAGTAATAAGGGTTGCTGTATCTTTGTGTTTTCTTTTTGTGGATGAGGGAAAAAAAAAAAAGGTGATCATAAAACCATAAAATCATAGAATCATAGAACAGTTCGGGTTGGAAGGGACCTCAAAGATCACCTAGTTCTAACCCATCTGTCATAGGCAAGAATGCCACCCACTGATGACGTTAAGGCATAGTAATAGGCTGCAGAAGCAATGAAGAGCAGAGATGGCTTCCACATGTTTTATGCCTCTTTTGGTCTGCCTTCTTAGGAGAATATACTCACAATGTGAAAATTGGTGGTGTAGGTTAACCTATGGCATTGGAGTGAAACACACACATAGAAAGACCTTGCATGGTCTGCAGCATGACAGTGGAGCTGCAGGAACATTAAGTGCCAACATTTGAGAAAGTCAGTGTCTCCTGGCCCTGAGAAAGTCCTGAACTCAGCAGGATGTAGGAGTTCCTGCTTTTTTTTTTTTTTTTTTTTTTTTTTTTTGCAAGTAGGGTGGTCTCAAACCAGTGATGCACTGCATCTTTTCTATTATTGAGGTACTGTCAGAGTACTCACTGAGTTTCTATCAGCATGATTGGCCTCTCATTTGGGAAAGAAAATCACAGTTTGGTACACCACCCTTACATGTTGCCTATTTCTCAACTAGGGCATTCAGTCCTTCAGTGTCTTTTTGTAAATATGAGGCTATAAACTTCACCTTCTCTAGATATAATTGCTCAGAGAAGCAGTCATTCTCCAAGGCTTTTTGATTACATTACCTTTCTTTCAGGAACTGATGTCACTTGAGCAAGGACTTGGACCAGATGACATCCAGAGGTCACTTCCGACCTCAGCCATGAGGTTGTGTGGTTCTGGGATTCATTCTGTGGTTATGAAAAAGGTAGAAGTTTGCTGCAGCACAACCTTGTTAAGGGACACAGATGTGGGAATGAGGGAGTCCTGAGTGCTAAGCTTGATCTTAACAGCAGCATATTTTATGCTTTTGGGAAAATCATTTTACACCTTCGTCAGACTTAACTGTATCAGTGACTGTGGATATTTTGCAGAATTTGCTTCACTAGACAGTTGTGTGGATTAATTAGGTAATGTTTCTTCAGTAACTCACATATGTAAATGCTGTATAAATGCTAAATAGTTATTAAACTCTACTACTTGCTGCTAGTGCTTACATCACTGCAGTAAACATCACTTCCTTGCCCAGTGTATAGAGGTTAATAGGCTTTGCCACCACTACAGGACAGCAACTGATTGTCTTCAGCATTATTTTCCATAGTATTTGAGGGGTTTGAATCAAGTTATGCTTAAAGATGCAAATCTTGTCTAACAGCATTTTATCTAAAATTTATCATGAACTTTTTAGCCTGATCTCTGCTATCCAAATAACAGTTGTGTTATTTTTTTCCTGTGTTCTTATTTTCCAGCTCATCGATAGAACAGAATATGTAAAATGGCATATCATGTTTTGTGCTATTCCCTTTTTTAACAATAATTGTGGAATACACCTTGTGGTATGTGTTAATACACCATCCATGTGATGCCTGAACTGTCTCAGATATGGGATATCTGAAGTTATGCACACAGCTCCAACTTACACATTTTTTCCCTATCAATGCCATTACTGTGAAAACAAGCAGCTTATAAGCAGCAAATCTCTGAAACTTGCACCATTTCGAGGGGAAAGACCTGGGTGAAAACAAATGGTTATGTTTCCAGCCAGAAATAAATAAGGCATGGACTATGGCTCTCTCATCTACGAGTGAGTTTTATTAAAGAGTTAGAGCAAGCTCTAGTTTACAAGATATTCAGAACCATATGTATGCATTAATTAAAGGAATGTGGAGGAGGAGGAGGGGATCTGAGAAAATAACAAAGCAGCAGTGTATGCATGCAATGATTTTTCATTCTGTTTCGCTTCAGCTCTGCCCCTGCAACAGAGGATCTAATCAATCTGCCGGCTATTAAGTTTGTTAATTGATAATGCATACTAATTAGGCTGTGCGCAGTTACTTAAGAGACTTTGCTAAGGTGATTGTAGGCACAAGTCCAAATGGAGTTTAAAGTATTCTGTGTGAGGTTAAAACCCATCAACCAGAATAGATGGATTTTATATTATAACAGAAGGCACAACATACCCATAAGTATTTAATGTATTGCACAGTTATCCATTGTTACACATTCTAAGTCTACCAAACAATTAAAAATATAAAAACAGTCTCTAAAAATTATAACTAAATAAGGTTAAGTGTATGAGTATGTGGGGATAGCAGGGATGGAGGGAAATTGTGATATGGTATTAAAATAAATACTCATATTAATTTTGACACTTATATCTAGGAACAATACTATGTAGCTCTGCTGCAAGGGAGGAGCAAGCATAACGAGAACACAGCCTAATCTACCTTTATGAACACTTCAGCAATAAGCCATGTAACAATGACATGCATTTCTGCCCCCATACAATAGGGCAATAAACCAGCAGTAGCAGAATAGCACCAAAAGCATGTCAACCAGCAATTCATAACATATAGGTAAACTCAGAGCTACTATTTATATAGTTAGTGTATTATTATAAACTTTGGAGTTTCCTTTCTCTTTTTAATGGCCCTAGTAGTAGTTTGAGGTGCTCCTGAACTATATAAGGAATATATTTCTTATATATTAATATCCTTGGTCTTCCTTCCCCCCTCTCTCCCACACCTTCTTCTTCTTTTCTATGCATCATGTAAAATGAAAGTTCTTTGCAATATAAATTTGGAGTTGGCAGGCGCTAGAGATGGAGGGAGTGGGCATTTAATTAGTGAATGAATTGTATTCTTATGGTGTGACCATTGGACCTAAAATCCAAGTTGTAGTGCTTTATTTTAACTATATGAAAATGGCTGCGTACCACAGTTTAGTATGCATAAAACTATTTTTAAGCACTGAGTAGTTAGAAACAGAAAGAAAAAGGAAAAAAAAAAAAAAAAAGAAAAAAGAAAAAAAGAAAGAAAAAAACAGCTTGAGATAGAGCCAATTTCATGTCTCAAAGCCCTGTTGAAGATGGTTCCTTCAGATGAGACATGTCATGCTGAAGGAAGAATTATTCCAGTGAAGATTTTTTATTACCTGCATGTAGTCAACAGATACAGTTGGGATGACAGCATGAATGTATCAATAAAAATATTTTGGTACCCACAAACTTGTAACACAATAAGCATGAATATTACAGTGTATATTACAATGTTTTGTTTTGTTTTGTTGTGGGTTTTTTTGAATGCAAATATGTGTAAATTATGTACTTATTATTCAAGGATTATAGGAAAAATACTTATTATTTATTTCATACTGTCTTGAGGGTTGATTTTGTATGTAGTACCAAGATGGAGAGACATAATGACGCTCATCTAAGTGACTGGGCAGAGAAACAGAGGAGCCATGTGCAAAATAATGGTAACATGGTTTTCACCGGGAGGTGGAAGAAACCTGCTGAAGCTGGTTTTAAGGAAAAAATGATCTGTCAATAGTCTTTGTGACATAATCAATTCCACCTTCATGTAGAGAGAAGTAAGTACAACTTGTAATAAACTTTTCTGAAGTTTTCTTCTTCTGATGGTTCTGAAGAAGCTGCAATATCTGCCATCTTTTTCAGCCTGTAATGAAGGAATAAGTAAGAGCAGATGAGCTTAAAAGGCAATCAAAATAGCAGGAAATTGTTGCCATGACACAAGGATTCTCACTAGCTTTTTCTGCTTCTCAATGAGAATGCAAGGAAGATGATTGTTTTAGAAGAGTTTGATTGCAGAACTGGATTTTTACAAAGCTGACACTGGAGACAATGGGTCTGGATTTGTCCCTCCCAACACAGGCACTTTTCTGAGGCACTTCCACTGAGCTTTTTGTAACTGTAGGACCTCCTTCTCCTTGACAGGGAAAGACGGTCACTTACAGAAAGTAATTCTGACCACCCAAGGTCAGAATTGCCCTCAGGAGGTTCCTGTTGCCACATGGACCTGAGAATCTTCCTGCGTAGGATGTGATTCCAGATGCACTAAAAAATGTCTATGGTGAATGTCTAAAGGAAGGTTGGGTGGATTCAGATTGACCACTTTTTGCCTATTTCCAAAGAGCAAAATGATTCAGGGACAGTAGCTGCATCTATCTATCTATATACAGTATAAGCATAAAAGAAGTTACACTACTGGTCACTGCTTGTATGGTGACCTCACATGTCAGCAACAAATATATGTTCTGAAAAAGTCTATCTTACACCAGCAATAAGCTGATCACTGGTAATTATGAAAGAAGCTAGATGAATAACCTTATTGATTAGCTCTGAAGGGGAGCCTGCAGCAAGGTACAGCATGGGCTCTTATATTTTGATGTGTAGCTGAAACACTCAGAGTTCGCTTAGCCATTGAACAGCCTGTTTTAAAGGCTGCCCTCTGAACAAAATAAAAGGACAGAGCAGGTTAAATCATTCTATGCTTGTTTCAAGAGACCTGCCTGTTCCAGGAATATTGCACCTGCATTATTGAAGAGGGTTCTGCTGTGACGTCTCTCTTTAGTGCACATCAGTGAGATTTTAGCCCATAATGTCAACTAAAACGAAGCGAATAGCAGGAAAAATGTTCCGCGAATATTTGCTCAAAGTGGAAAGTGGATTTCAATTAGACCATGTTTGCAATGCTTTCACGTTTGCTTTCCAGGAACATTTGAGTGCTCAAGCTTTATTAGTATGAATAACTCATGAAAAAGTGAATGCAAGCTCAAATATTCACCAAAAGCAGATTTTGAAGAGAAAATTCACTGAAGAAGTGTGTGACTAATTTTGAATAAGAAGTACATCTGAGAATTTTACAATGTTACTATCTCTTTGTGGGCAGTTTGCAAAGAGAAATAAAGGTAACATCTGTGGAATAATTTTCAGCAAATAAAATGTTCACTCAGCTCTAATGTAAAAAACCTCCCAGTGTCACAGTCATTTCTGTAAGGATAATATTCAGTGTTTCTGGTTTGTTATGAGATGAAATTCCTACCACGTCGCCTAGGGCATGCTTCATAGAGGTTCAAGCACCTAGGGCTCCCATGGACTTAAATAAAATTTGAGATTGCTTGATACCCTCAGGACAGGATCCCTAATCACTAATTCTTGCTAGTTTATATTTTCCTGATGTAGTTATTATAGGTTACACTTTTTGAAAAATGTGCCTACTCTCCCACGTGTGTCATCTTAGAGATTTTTTCTTGATGAGCTAGGTGAAATGTGCAGCTTTTAATTATGTTTTTTATTGTGCATATTTTTTATTTCATGTACTTCCTTATGATATTCTATAGAACTCTATTCAAGGTAAAAAAGGCTGCAGGGAATTTGCTGGATCACAGTGTCACAACTCACTATGGGTTGGCATTTTATTTCAGTGGGACTCCATAGAGTTCAAGGAACTATTTTATATAAGCAAGAGTATCATCTCCTCACTTTAATTAAAACACAAATCTTACAGCTAAGAACAGAGATCTTAGAAATGAGAAGAGCTTCACAAAATAAGTAATATTGATTGCATTCCTAGAGTATCAGGAAATGAAACCACATCTGAATATGAATTTTCAGAATTTCCCCTTCTCCAGCTCATCAACTACTTCCTTTTACTCTTTCATTCTCTTTATGATTCTTCCTGTCCTCTTCCACAAGGGGAGAAGAAATTTTATTGCCATCTCCTACTGCTCCCTTTGATACAGATGGTAAGACAAGGGGCTTCTCATCTCCTGCATGTCATGCTTCTACAGCTATATACACAGCAAAAAGAAAAAATGAAAAAAAAAAAATAGAGAAAGAACATTACTTTGTCTTTCACTTAGTACCATGCACAAAGAAAAATTACCAACATTCTGCTTAGTGCTCCAGTGTGAACTAAATTATGCAGACTTAAAAATGCAAAGATGAAGATGAATGAAACTATCTCTTGCTTAGCGATCAAATATAAAATAAACATTTGCCTAAAATGATTGCTGTTGCTTAATATGTTTTACAAGAAATAAGATACTCTATTGTAACATTTGTCAGAATATATAATGCTTTGTTTTTCTACAGTACTATTTTGCTGATTGTTGAAATATTAAAATAGATCATTTTTGCCAGTTCAACAGCAATTTCTTTATATAAACAAATGTTTCTAAATACAATAAGAAGGGATATATTAAATTGGTTAAAGCACAAACCATTAGTGAGCCTCACAGAAAAAAAATCTGCAAATGTGAAAACAAGAAGAGAAGAGTACAATGCACATAGTAATTATTGTAATTCATCAAATCATAGCATATCTACTAGCATTGAAATTATATTACCTAAAGAGCAAAGACATTTTACATAACCTGAAAAATTCTTTGCTTTGTTATAGTATGAGGTACAAATAATTCATTTTATCTCTCATATGAAACATATATGCACGATCTCTCTAAAGACTGTTTCCTATTTGCTGTTGAATATAGCTCTTATAATTCCAAAATAAATTCCTCCAAGGAGAAAAAAAAAAAAAAAAACTACTTGAAACACATTTTTTTTTTATGTTTTAAAATGTAATGGCAGTACTAAAACTCATATGTTATGGTAAGACTTGATTAAAATATGTTTAGGTATGCACAAAATAATGAATAAACTCCAGTCCTGCAACTTTCTGCACACTGTTGTTCTCCTGTGAAGACTCACCAATTGGGGTAAATCCTGGAACCTTCTTATCTTTTCTCAAAGGATTATGAACTTCAATAATTTTTAATGTCCACATAAAACTGCAATAAAATTGGCTTCTAAGTTAAATTTCTTTGCTTGTCAACATGTTTCTTAAAATGATGTTTAGAAAATTCCTTCTTCCAGTAAATATATTGATCTTTCAATTTTAATAAGCATTCATCATTGATGTTAGCTTTATAAAAATCAAAGGGAAAGATGAAAATATATGCAATAACTCTGGATAAGGTACATGGTACATTCAGGTACATGGACTATTAAAGTGGACATGTACTACAAAATATATTTTATATGTCAAAGTGTATGTCTAGAACATCTCAAACCCCCAGATAAGGTGAACTAGAGAAATTCAGATCCTGTGTTTCTCACTTAAAACCTGAAGTGAACTAAAATGGAATTGAAGACTTTGTTTTCTGTTTTTCTCTTCATTAATAGCTTCACTTTACCTCTTGGTACTATGATTTTGTATAGAAAGTCATTGGCTTCAGGGGGGTTTCTCTTGATTTATACCAGTGTAAGTAAAAGCTCATATTGGCTTTTTTCTCTAACTGAAGATGTTGCCCATGAGATGTGTCAGCATAATGACTCAGGAAAATGAAGTCATAGACCAGACAAGGCTCCCAGAGAATGAGTGGCCTTGCACACTTGACTGGTCCCCACATCAGTGTGCGCTGATCCTGCCGTGACGAGGACTACCTGGGGAGGTGCCTGACACTCTCCGTGCCCTCTCAATCTGCTCTGTGCAGAAACAAGGGTGATAACTGTGTTGTGGGCATTTGTCCTCGAAGAGTACATTTCTCATACAATAAGCTATTGACTTTCAGTAATTGCAAACTTATGGAAGATTTTTTATTTGTGTGCTGGAGATAAAAGATCTCTTGTCCCAATACCACAGTCTTCCAGACTGATTAAATTGAAGCTCTGAAAGAGACAAATTTGGTCCCCTTTTCTCAACTCTCTAAGCAGCGTGTTGGTATCTGCCTACATAATCAAAGAAACAGCATATAGAGATTTATTTCACAGTGGGACTTGTACCACAAAACTGTGAAGCAGTTTGTTAATGATCATGTGTCAAGTTTTAAGTCATAACTGGATGCTAATAAGGGATATTAAGAATGAAGAATAAGAACATCTGATTAATAGCTTTACCTTTAAACACAATTATATAAAGAATTATTAAAACTTTATAAAGTCAATAGTTTTGAAAGATGAATTTGACCAGTTATATTCCTTGCTGGAAATGTAACAAAGACACCTGGAATTATAACATCCTTTGCACAGTGGATGTCATATTATGTTTTTTGGTGTTTACGTCAATTTAGTATTTCACGTATTATTAATAATTCCTCATTACATAAAATTATTACTAAACTGGCAATTAAGTGAATGTGAAGGATCCATATGCTAAAGTGTTTGTAACATTTCAATTATGAACTTCACATCAGATGTCTTCCAGTGTACATCAATAACATTAATGAACAATCTTTTTGCCAAAGCCACCCAAATGAGTTCCATTACTGTATTATATTTTCACAGAGTCTTGGCTACATCTTCATAAACATTTAGATATCAGCTTCAGGGAGAATCAGGTAGCCTACTTTCTTGAACTGTAGCAAAAACAGGTTTCTTCATATCCCAGTTGTTATCAAATCTAGCCATAAACATTTCTTCTGAAGTTAAATTCTTATTTCAACCTGTCTTCATCAACTTGATTTTATGCTTGATATTTTTCTATGCATTTATAGTTCCTCCTCATAATTTAAACTAAAATAATTTCCTAAGTCAAGGATGCTTCCCTCCTCATGTCTGCTTACAACAACAAGTCTATTCTTCTGAAGTAAAACAAATGTATCTCAGAAGGTAATCTGGACAATTTATGTACTATAAATCATAATAGTGTCTTTATTTCTTTCTTGTAGCTTGTGGACCACATAGATTAACTGCTGTCTTTTCTGTAAAAGCATAAATCAAACATTGATTGAAAGATAAAGATTAAGAAAAATAATAACTGTATAAAACAGACAAATACTGCCAGAACAAAACTCAGCTGTGGATTTTTCCTACCAAAGACATCAAGAATGCTGCAGCAAAGCAAAGCACATTAGTAAGATTAGTTAGCTTCAGAAACACTTCTCCCTTCATCCCTGGCTTCCTGGTTTAGTCCACCCTGGACCTCTATTTTTTTTTCCCCCTTCACTTTGAATAGGAGGGATGTGCCACTACTGATGTGGCCCACATCCTGCCTTCCTGCATTGCAGAAGGTTGGCCAGTGGTCATTGCCACACAATGTTGATTAGACACCAGATGTATGGTCCTCTCACTTGCCCTCTTTAAAAATAAAATACTCGTGTATGCAGCTCCATTACTACTGCTGTGGGTACAAAGGGTACAATAAACAAACAGTACAGTATTTGTTCAGTGATGATGATGCATAAGTCTATCTCCACGTTCATCTCCAAAAGACTTTGATGCATTTGTAATGCTTCCATGATAAGAGATAGTAGCAAGTGGAGAAGCACTAACATCTACATTTATCCCAACATAGCGTGACTTATCATGCTTGAATGAGGTCTCTAACAAGGACTCAATACAGAAAAATGGAATTGAACTTGCATTTATTTTTTGACTGAGGGTTTTAGGATTTTGACAGGCCCCTTATCACTGTGATCAAACTGTGTTCTGTGCATTTGCAATTTATGCCCTTTCTTCTCTTCCAGAAAGCTTATGCAGAGACAGGGGCAATCACCTGACACTACTGCCCTGGAGCCTTTACCATGCTGATATTAAGCTGCATAATCCCACTAAGTCTCTTAGCACACGGGCACTTCATTCCTCCCTTTTTCTATTTGCAAACAGGTCTGTGCTTTGAAAAGAAATCAAATATTGCTGAAAAAATAGCCTAGATATCTGGAGTAGTACAAAACAGATGGAATCGGGGGGAGGGGAGAAGGGGGAAGAGGTAAAAAATCTTCTACCATATTACGAGGTTGTTCAGTTGGGTGTAGGGAGTTTTGTTTCTCCCCAGGGCCAAAAACTACAGTAGCCACTTACTCTGCAGTTAAGCTATTTTTTTGTATCATATGCTGTCATGCAAGCTATGGACAGAATACTGTGCCTTTGTCAACAAAGGGTCACAGAACAATTGAATTCCAAGAAACTGTTTTCTTGGAGGAGACAATTCACTTTTATGAAAAGACTTTAGCCAGGATTTCCTTAAATGGATAGGGATTGTAAATGACTCAAATTATAGATATGTAGCATAAGATTTCTAATCTTCCTAACTGGATTGTGAGGAGAAAGTAAGTAAAAACATTTCTTTTCCATGTTATCTCTTTTTAAGCTCTCTTCCATTGAGAACTCCAAAATGAATATACACAAAATCATTCACGAGTTTGATTTTTCATTACTTCCTCTAAAGATTCATTAGATAAACAATTTTATATAAGCATTTCTCTGGACATGATGTCAGAAGGCACCTCCTGTCCCTTTTGAAGTGAGAATGTGACCTTTGGAAACTAATTTGAATTTTGGGTTGGCTGAATGGTACCCATTTGCAGCCACAGCTACAGACCAGAAAGAACATCCTCTCTGCCAAAGATCTTCCATCATCTTTTTGTCAGGCAGGTTTGAAACTAACTGTTCTGGGTAGTTTGGGAAAGGTGAAAAGGGCAAATCAAGCTGGTGAGCCTGGAGGAGTTTTGATATTTGTACATTGTCCATCTCTTTTACTATCTTCAATATCCCGTCTCATCCTCCCTCTTTCTTCTCCACCTATGGATGTCTCACATAGCCACCCATTCATACAATGATCTGCCCTCCAACTTTGCTCTTTCACGGTCAACTGTTGCTTGCCCATGGAAATCCTTTATCTCTGTCCTTTTCCTGCTCATAAAACCTCCACTGTGCCGAAAACATGATCTTCACTTCTGTCCTTCCTCTAGTGGCCTGAACATTTCCAGTCCAGTCCCTTTTGGCTTCAAACACATCTACCCTACAATGTCTTGCTGGATTCACAACAATTTTTCTTCAATCTCTCATTTTTTTTCTCCCTCCAGTACCTTCATATCCTATACACATCTATGTCATTTGTAGCAATTTGATGCAATGTATCTGTCAAGTCTTATGAAACAAGTGTGAACATAGGAATAAGAGCAAAAGAAAATGGGCACATTTGGGATTTTGATGTGAATAGCAAGTATCCCCAAGGAAAAGAATAATGTGGTTTTAAAATGACCTAGAAATACTGTCTGTGTGGTTGTAGTAGTAGAAATCACAAAGGAAAGTGTAAAAATGAAAGAAGTGATAAGAATTCTTATACGGTACTACTATATAAAGGATACTATCAAAGATATGATCTAGAAATTAGGCTGATCCAGACTTGTCTATAATCAATATATTCTTTTTAGAAATAAAGTACTGAAAAGACAAGGCATCCATTTCTGGCACTTGAACAAAAGATATTGACTTGTTACAGCAGTCAACATTTCTATTCCAACTAAAAATTAAAGGTAACATTTTGATAAGAGACCCAAATTAGTGCAACTGAAAGCAACACAGTTATGCTGTGCTGTACAGGAGTTTCATGGTCATTTTCCAATTATAAGCTTATCCTTGTATGGGATGTGATGTGGCAGGAGCTTTCTTCCCAGCAAAGGAAAGCAGAGTATCATGGGCATTCTGGGAGGTTATATACTGACTAGGATGTAGTATAGGAAGAAGGCCCAAGCCAAAGGAACAGGTGAAAAATGAGGCAACTGAAGAGGAATGGAGTGCAATGGTGTTCAAACTGATATATTTGGGTTATCAAGTGTGGAAGGTTTTTAATTAGAATTTAAGTCATCTCATAAAGCACAGTTCTTGTGACATAGTTCTATATTAAAACAAATATACATATATTTTTGAAATATTTTATTTTTTAAAAAAGAATCAATTTGTCTTCCATATTTTATTTATCTATTTATTTATTTATTTATTGATAGTCTAGTTCATTATAAG
Source organism: Aythya fuligula (assembly GCF_009819795.1). Taxonomy (NCBI): domain Eukaryota; kingdom Metazoa; phylum Chordata; class Aves; order Anseriformes; family Anatidae; genus Aythya; species Aythya fuligula. The sequence goes on from NC_045593.1 coordinate 25,508,398, forward strand.
ACATATTTGAGAAAAGTTAATTAGTGTTCAAAAAATCTAGCCTGAAAAGCTGACAGCACCAGGTAGGCTTTTGGTAATCAGTTAAATAACCAGTCCCATAAGATGGAGCTGCCCTCAAGTGAATTTAGCTTACACATTGAACCTTTTCAAGATTGCAAGATTGCAAATAGTTTTGCAAACCAAAAACTCAACCACCTTGCATGTTCTCTGTTCTGCTTCTCAGTATGTAGCCAGAAAGAAGACCGAATTTTAGAAAGGTAAAATAACGCTTCAGTATTTTCATTCTGAAACTAGAAATATAAGGGTTTTAAATGAGATTACAGAGGATTAAAAATAATGTAAATATTTTGCTAGCATCATAGCTTGTAACTTCCTGGGACATAACAGAATATGGCAAAATACCACGAAATTCTACAGGTATAAGTAATTCCATTACTGCATTGAAGTGAACTGTCTCCTGTACTAACTACATTTTCTTCTTTCAGTGTACTTCCAGGCACTCAGCAAACATAATCCTATCCTTTACTGCAGTAAGTCAGTCTTTGATGAGAGATCAATGAATGTGCATACAGTATGCTCTTTGACACACAAACACACACACAATAATGCAGAGAATAATTTTTCCAAAACAAAAGCAACTTTTTGCCTCACTCACACCACTGATTTCACTAACACCCAACACAGAGATTAGGAAATCTATGGCAAATATTCGTGGTTTTTGTGACTGCCAGTAATTGATTCATGGTTATTGTGTAGACAAAGTGTTAATGGAATTTTTCCAGGTCCATCCTTTTCAAAATAAGAAAATATTAATGGTTCATACAAGACTGATGTTTTCTTTAGAAGCTAGGTAAACCACGGGGCCTTTGAATATGTGAGAAGTAGATGACAGTATTGCTGTCTTTATCCTGTATCTTTTTAGAATGTTAAATATTTAAGTATTGTGCTTGTTGTTGTTGTTGTTTTAATCTTTGTGAAATGGAATAAAATCTTTTTTCCATTAAAAAATCAGTCTTTGTTTTGAAAAACCCTTAGCAGTGTTCATAGATATATCAGTATTTTCTGACTCCCAATGAAGGTAGTAAACTATTCTCAGAAACAACTGTGACAAATGTGCCTTTAGCTTGCTGAAAATACAACTAAATCATATAGAGCTGGTAAACTGTAGTCAACTCCACCACGTTAACTATTCCATTTGCTCCTTAATGTATCTCAAATACCATTCTCATTCTTTCTGTTATTTTTCATTTGAATCTATTCACTGTTGCCAAAATTTAATCCCTGTAGTAACATGGCATCTGGGAGCACCCCCAAAAAACAGCCTGGAACACCAGTGTGCAAGATGCTGTACAAAAGCAGGATACACTGTCCAGGAAGTATACAACTAGATAACAGATTAATTAGAACAGGGAGAACAGGGAAGAATTGTGTAATATTGATGAGTATGGTAAGATAATTCATCCATTAGCAACTTGAATGTGGTCAAGGTTGTTTTTTGGTATCCCAACACAAGAGTTTAACAGTGCAATTTGAGGGTGGGTAGTGAGTATACAGTGTAACCCAAGGGCAGTGCTGGACAAAGTTGTGATTTAGCCATGCTAAGCTTGAAAAAAGCTACTTCCAGGAGGAAGGATATTGTAGGTGATGTGAAGAATTGCATGAAAGCACAATGTTACTCTGCCTTTGGCACTGAGCACTATCTTGTCCTGCCCCTGAGGTGACAGGGCTTTAAGGAGTTGCATGGGCTCACTGGCTTCCACCAATTCTCACCTGGAGACCTTTGCAACATTCTTTGTTGAGGGCTTGGAGATGCATGTTTTATTTTTGATGCTTGACCAGTGGTCTCAAGTGAAGCCTAGTTTGTGCATTATCATTCTGAGAGCTGCCAGATATATTCATGTGAAAAAGTATTCTTTAGATGAGCTCTCCTATCCGCCCCCAGCATAAGCAATTTTTTTTTTTAATACTTTCCCTATTCTGTTTACAATCTTGTTAGCAAAAAAACATCACCCAGCACATAGACTTCTGAAAGTATGATGGCAGCCTGGTAGCCACCACTGATTTTCATCCCTAATTAATTCCTGTTTCCACTGTAAACAAGCCCTAGTTTTATATTCAATTAGAAAGTACAAAACCGGATATGTCCAAGGTGCTCTCTTATGCACTGACATAAATCCTTGGATTTATATAGCCCTGTCACACAACAGGATTCTTCAGATCTTCCTCACTATTCCAGCAGCACAAGATGAGAATTTAATCAATGAGAATCAATTCATAGCCCAGCTTCCCTGCAATCTGTTTTTCAGTATATCTGATGCAACGACAGTTTGTCTTTATAAAAGTGTGATCCTCATTCCCAGGAGCTGCTGGGTGGAGGAAACAACAGAGTTTCTTCTTTACCGTTGCTACAGGATGTCTTGGCAACTGTGGTTCCCAGCTTTGCAGGTGCAAGAAGTAACTCTTATCCCTCTCTTTCTCCACAGGGAATGTTTTTCCATTCTTTCTGGAGGAGGGAGGAGGGCACTGAGGAGGATCATCAGCTAAAATCCGCAGGAGAGCTAAGTGAAAAAAGGAAAACCTTTCATGAGAAATTGTAACTGAAGGTGAAAGAACTCTTCCTGAGTAAGGGAAGGAAACCTTTTTACCTCCCTCACATAATTTTTATTTAAACTGACTGGAAAACCAAACTATGGCACCTCACACTGACTTTTAAGTCAAAATCACTGTAATCAGCATGAGTCACACATTACATACACCCTCCACATATATTTCAGCAACGGAAGTGGAAAGGGTAATGTCAACAGAGAGAGAGTTAACTGTAAGTAGGTGCTAATATTGAATACACTTCTTTCCTCTGCAAATGGCTACTTTGGCTGCAAGTTGTAATGATGTTTTTCTTTTTATGGAATCGATGAGTCTGGAGAAGCAGACCGCAGAGTAAAAAATCTGGACTTACCAAAGGCAAAATAAAATATGCTTGATGGACTCCTGACAGAAATAAACAGTGTAAATCAACTTTATTAACCACTCAGACATGGAGGGCAGCTGCTGTAAGTCCCCAGCGTAATAGCAGAAAACTGAAGACAAATACTGTTTGGAAACTACTGAGGTATCACTGCTGGCTCTCACACGGCACAGCACTCCCACCCACTCGCTCTCCAGCTCTGCAGCCTGCCCAAAGGCACAGGGGAAACAACAGCTTCTGTCATCCCGCAAGATGTCCTTGTGCTGCAGGCGAGAAATTACAAAGGCAAAGGACTCGACTCCTGTTCCCTCACTGCAAGTTGCCTTTGCCTATGTGTGATTTCTCTATTGATCCCTAGTATGCACCTGCACCTAGAGCCCTGTTACACGAGGAGATAGGTTTACTCTTCAGCCTTCATTCAGTCTCCTAAAAGCGAATGTCAAGGCACTACGAAACTGGATAGTGTTATCTTCCTCACTGCTTTTATTGCACCGGGAGCGCCTACAGGTAAATGGAGATACGTGAGACCTGTTGGGTATATGAAAGGACACTGTTAAACTAAGTTAAAGCTAAGCTAATTAAATGTAATTAAATTTAATTAAGTTAAATTAAACTTCCAATTACACTGTTCACATTGAAAACAATTCTATTTTAAGAGATTTTTATTAGTTCTAAAATTTTCCTATTTGTTGTTCACCTTCTCTGACCTTTGCCTGCAGCATATGCCTATCTCGGGGGAAGACTCTCCCTATCTCCCCATCCTAATGAACACCTAGAATGCTTCTGTCTTCCCTTGGATCTAACTGTAAAATATTGGAATAACGTGAGGAAGCCTGCCCTCAACTACACATTCTGTTTTTATTTCTACTATGTTACAACAGTTGAGGAAAGCTTGAAATGAGCTGGCTTTGCTGCAGAGGCTACAGTCACTATCATTTCCACAGGCATGTTCATCCACTTCAAAGTGAGGGCAAGTCCTTTTTTAGATTAGAGTTTCCCCTTTATAGATTTATTTCTCGTTGACTCTATAATTATACAATTAAAGCTAATATAGGTAATTTAAAAATTTAATTTATTTAATGGCATTGAAGAGAGTGCTTAAGGTCAGAGGAGATCTGAGGTCCTAGAGACTTGCTGAAGTCATGATTCATGAGTGATTTCCAGCCTGTGGTGATAGTTAGCTGGGTGACATTGGAGGATAATGACCAAAGGTCTGAGAGAGACACTGCCTGGAAAGCATCTGCTGCCAGAGGTACAAAAGAAATCTGGGAGAAGTCTTGCACATGTGAAAGCAATATATTTTCAACCTTATTTTAAAGCAGAAAGAGATGGAAGTCCTACTTCTTTATTATAAGGAACTTTCACTAGAAATATTTTATTTTGTTTTGCATGTAGAAGATATCAATACAAGCAATTTATAGCTGTAACACAGAGGGTCTAAGGTCTGCAGTCCTTGTGAGGGATGGCAGTATTTAAATATTAATCACAACTTTCTGATTAAGAAAGAAATTATACTTACTTTAGATATCACTGCTCTAGCATATGTAAGAGTCTTTGCCAGAAGTAGAAAGGTACATGACTTCCTGAACACCTGGCATGTTTTCTGGAGCAGCAGCTTACAAAAGCAGACCAGAAGTACAAAGGAAAACATTCATCCTATAACATTAGAGCCTCTGAAGGACTATGCATTTGCTAATGAAGTGGAAGTACATTAACAACATGAAACACAAAATCAAATGTAAACAAATAAATAAACTCTCATAATCCAAAAGTTAAGCCAGATACATTCATTTACACTCCACTGAAATATATGCCATGGATAGAGATCATTGCATACAGTGAGGAGTGCCTGGTCTGGGTACTTCCCCTCTTGTGTTTGTATCTCTTCCTATTCCTACAAAATATCTTTGCACTTGTATCTCAGAGACAGTTGACATCCATAATGAGGTAATGATGCCAGAGACAACCGCCTGCTACATCTTCCTGCAGAATGCCGCCAGAGGAGTATGAAGCGAGTGCTTGTGCACTTGTCCTGCAGTGTCTGCATTGCCTTCCTGTGATAAATGTGCAAAGAAAAGTTTCCCATCAACAAGCTGGGCTCTCAGACTTACAAGTGGTCCAGCTTGGCCCATTACTAAAGTTTTGTTCCTCCTTGCTGACCTGTGTCCCAAAGACAAGGGCATGAGGGATCAACTGTGTCATTTGTTTGCCTTATTTTTTTCCCTACCGTGCTCTTCTGTGAAGGACAAGAGTCTACACAGGGTCTGTGTCTTATATTGTGCCCAAAAGCAGGTTAGACTTATGCTCTAGTGAATTGTGAAGGGAAAGAAATTTCTACCTCAAGGGCCTTTGGCTGAGGAATCCTACTGATGCACAGGGACTTGGACACTGCAGCTTTGAAAACCCATGTTTCCAAAAATGTCTGGAATCCCTACTTAGGACATTTAGGAGTGGTCTGGACTCTGTGACAAGGGGAAGAAAAAAGAAAAAAAAAATATATATATATATTTAGTGTGGGAGAACAGGTCAGATCCCTGCAAGGAAGATGACTTCTCATGAGTCCCACAGGTCCATGAAGTCTGTATTAAACCTGTACTACCTTGTAAGTCCCTCTAAGATTATCCCTCAGAAATCTTCCTTTTTTTTTTTTTTTTTTTTTTTTTTTTTTTTTTTCTCCCCCTCAGGCAACCTCAGTATCCCTTTGAAATGACATAACCTACATGACAAAGTATCAAAACACATTACACACATTTGCTCTGTGAGTGCACTTAACCCGTCAGGAAGACTTGTCTTTGCAGCATGACCTGGTAGAGGATGTTGGCTCTGAAAAGCAAAGGTGATGTTATTTGAAAGGCATAGCAGAGCACTCATCTGCCCTGTTGAGCCACCTGAGATGTATTATGGCTTTCCCTGCACTCCCAGGATTTGTCTGGTGGCCTAGTCCTGGAATACTTTGTTTCTTTGAGGTTCCTGGTAATTTAATTTGGATACATGGAATAACCCTTACCATGTACCTACGGGATTTTATATCAGCTAATTTGGGAGTGGTACAGTATTCAATCACCGGAGCCTTGACTAAAGTCTATTTGAAAGCCCCCTGCTAGAGAACATCACAAAAATTGACAGGGGGTGGACCTTGTGGTTTGCTTTTTTTCAATAGTGCTTTTGTTTTACAATGAAGGAATATGGCGAACTAAAAACCTTTCAGTCTTAGGTGTATCAGATCAGAGCATAAATTAAGAAGTTCTCCATAATTTATCACATTATCTTGACAATTTTACTGTGTAAAATCAAAATAGGAGAAACTGATAGAAATCCAGATTTTCTTTTCTCAAAACCAGTACAAACTTAGGCAAGTCCTTGCTAGAAAAGGTTGCAAAAAAAAATAAAACAATAAAGAAAAGTAAAATAAAGTAAAAGTAAGATGGAGGCCATGGCCATGTCTACCAACTCCAGCACCTAACTTTTTTACTACAGTCTAGTATTATCCAGCCCATGTTGTCATAGCCACTTTTTGGTGTGCAGAAGAGACTGAGACACAGCACCAAGGACATCCTGATGAAGATTAATATCCTGGGGAGGGAGGTAGAGAGGGTGGGGTTGGGGTTGAATGTTAATAAAAGAAAAGAAATTCAAAGACTACACTGCCAAGAAGACATTCATCTGCAAAGTAAAGGGAATATCAAGCTCTATACTAGAAGTTTAAAAAAATGCAGCTTTTATGTAGAGGAAGAAGACACCTTCATCCCTAGACAAATCTCCCTTTTCTTCAGCCTAGAAAGGGATAGAAGAAAATATTAACATAAATCAAGTCAAAATAAATAAGAGACAAAAGTAAATATTTTGGATGATATGTGGCAATGTTCATTTCTATTGCGACAAAAAAAAAGAAAATGTAGCCAATGGTGATCTGTAGATTGCAGCCTGTAGTGCTCTCCTGGCCATACTGCTTCTAGTACAGGTCCACAGAGAAATGCACTAGGAAGACTTTGGGTTGGGCAGAGCTGTCAACAGGAGCAGAGGACAAATATGCTTTTCTTATGCAGGCTTTTGTATTATGCTACTTACTAGCATCCTTGCAACCTGGATTATATAAGAGAGGTTGTTTTGGGGGTGGGGGTGAGGAGTAAGAGAGAAATTAGAAATCTACTGCCTTTTTTTTAGCGTGCATTCCCCATTCCAGAGTTTCTTAACTGTGTCTACACAGACATGTCTTCCTTTTTGGTGTTTCATTTTGGTTTTTTTCGTTTGTTTGGTATCTTTATTTTTTCATCAGTTTCTCTTGTCCCTGGTGCAAAGTATATCAGCAATTTCATTTAAAGACATCTGTGGGAGGTCAAAGGAGTTGCAGCCAGTGATAATATTTATCCAAAAAATAAAGAGGAGCAAACAAGGAAAAACTTGTCACCTGAAGGCTTCAAGGTCACAGAGTAATTTGGAAGTCAAGTCTGTGCAAGTGTACCATAGTTTACATTTGCCTGTGCTTACTTCTCTTCCCCTTCCTCCAACACACACACACAAAATAAGTAAATAAATAAATAAATAAATAATAGTATAGGTGTGTGCGAGGAAAACACTTTCCACCGTTCCAAGTAAGTGGAAAGGCACAGTGGCCTTTTTAGGGTGCAAAAGTAAGAGTATAATATGTTAGATGTTGTGAGATTATGTGACAGATTTACAAAAGAAAATGTGAGCATTTTGGAAACAGAATGAGTTTTCTCTTCAGCAGCCCCAGCCCTGACGTTTAACCTGTGGCTGGCAGCACATAGCCAGAATGGCTACTACAAACAAGAATCAGTAGTCAGCAGATACGACTGCTCTCCTGAGTAATTTTTATCCTTTGCAGAACCAGGCAGGTCAGCCTTAGCAAAATGAAGAGAACAAAGAGTACAGAACTCGTGAACTGGTAAACCTGTATGTGAAAGTGCTCTGCCTATGAACTGACAGCACTCTCTTGCAACTTAGTTTTCGCTGGGGTATGTGGCAGTATATATTCTCTTCAACAGAATCCCACAGCATCCACAGCTCCAAAAATTATCTTTGGGAACTTGATCTGCTCTCATAACTTAAACTGAAGCTCTTACAAGTGCCCTGCTGCACACTGCACACAGAAACAGCAAGGGCACAGAAGACCAAGACATTTCAAGCCCCTGTGTATTGAACCATGAAATGCTGGATCACATTCCGACTTCTACAATAGCTGTACAAGAAGATGGCCAGAAATGTCTATGTCCAAGCAGACCCTTGACCATCACAGTGCATTGTGGCCAAATTCCTTTGTGTTCATATTCAGGCACACCTTGGAGCTGTTAGCAGGAGATCCTACCACATGCCATATTTTACAGCATACTCTTGGCAATTCTCTGTGTCAGCTTGAATCTCATCAATACATGTATAAGCTGTACTACAAGAAATCTGCACTACCTGAACTGTGAGCCTGTGTTTAAGCTCTCGGTTGCTACTCTGTCTCCTATGCCAGCAGTTAAACATCCCACAATTGCTTTTCCTGCTGTAAAAGAGCCCTTTGGAAGAAAAAACATCTGCATGGTGGTTCAGATTTTTTGCTTACTTCTCCATTACATGCAGATGCATCAGGTTGTTCCAGCTATCAGCATAACAGCCCTGCTTCATTTACTTTACATTTCTTTCTACACGCAATCCACTCCTCCTCATATGTCCTATGCTTAGCAACTATTCACCAAAATAGCCTTAATTTTCCACTTAGATATATCCATGCTTGGCTAAGGAAGTAACCCTGGACATTCTTAAGCATCCACCAGCCAAGTTTTGAAAGAGTGTGTGATTTGAGCTATTCCTCAAGACCATGGAGTGGAAACCATTAGCCTAAAGTTATGCACAAATAATGTATATGCTGTTGTGCATAAAGCAGCATAAAACTTAACAGACATAAGTTTCCCACACTACATCAGTACACCTTTGATTTACTCTCTTGGAACCTGAACTACTTCAACAAAGGGATGAACAGCATACAACAGGGAATTTCAGGACTAAATGTTCATCTGTTCTTGAGATAGCCAATCCTCCTAGGTATGCATGTGCTTTTTAGCTAACAAAGGTTATTCTTTTCACTCCCAAGATGGATGTGGGTTTGGAAAGGGAAGAGAGGAAGGTTGTCCCTGCCCATGGTAGGAGGTAGGAGTTAGATGATCTTTTAGGTCCCTTCCAACCCAAACCATTCTGTGATTCTATGATTCAGCAGACTCTGGACTGAACCTGGCATAAATCATTTCCTCTCAGTAGGAAACTTTAGAAACTTTCTGCTTAACTTTAGATATCTATGCCTTGGATAACTGCATATCTACTAAACAACACAATTTCTCTTTTAAACTTACCCAGACTCTTTACACTGTTGCTTTATGATACGGTGACTCAGACCTAAAACATGCCTGTTTCTCTAAAACTATTGAATCCCATTCATGACTTTTACCAGTATTCTGATAAACTCTGGTGTTTTTAGAATAACTTGAAACCACTGAGGTTTATCATTACATAGCATATTCTCAAAATTTTATTGCATTCACCTCTAGAATGTACTGCCATCCTATCACATATATAGAGAGAAAGTCTGTACCATTGTGGTTGCAACTTTTAAAACAATGCTTAGCACTTATAGGTCTTAATTCAACTTCTGCAGAAGCCAGTGTAAAAAAAAATAATAATAAAAATATTTTTTTCCAGATTGGGCCATAGACCCAGACAATCCTTGTTGTGTGTAGCATTCAGAGTCATTTGGAGTATATTATGCCATTTTTATCAAAAGGGAAATGCAAGTGAAAAGTCACAAAGGGAAATATGTTAAAAATTATCTGCAACTTCAGGGTGCACAGCTTGAGACAGAAGATCTAGTTCTCACAGGAGCAGCAGAGTGTCTAAAGAGAATATTGACTTCAGTTGCAATGGCACAAACTCATCAGTTCAGATATTCTTGTTTCTTGGGTCCTGAAAACCTTAAAAGACTCAATGTATGTAAAACAGTGAGCCAGTAGAAGAGATGGGATTGGAAATATGTTTTCTTCAGCTTTATCTTTTGTACCATCCTGCTTGCTGTCTTGCCAAGACATGAAAATGTTGAACTTTGACACATTACATAGAAATTCTAATTAAACCATTTCAATATTTACTGTATAAGTAGAGCATGTTATAATGCAAATATAAATTTTTCTCAAGTTATTAACAAGACAGAAGTCCTCCTTATTTTCAATGAGACAAAAATTCTTTAAGGACTTCATGGTTCAGCCCAGTACATGGGTGCTAGCCATCTTCAAACTATGACTATCTGGAGTTTCTAGTGCAATATCTTGCATTTTCCAAGTATAAAAATATCTCATGTTGGAGATTTCATATAAAAATACAAAACCATTCAAAATTCAATCTGATAAGCAATGTTCAAGAGGCCAACCTCTCTCTTCTCCTCAAATAGTGATATATTTATCACCTCAAATAGTGATAAATAAATAAATTCCCAGGCTATTCCCTCCTGATATCTCTAAGCACAAATAACAATATAGATCAGGTGTGAGGACTTACAGTCCCATCAAATGGCCTAGAAAGACGTGGGAAGGTAGCCTGTCGCCTTCGGTTTCCTGCTGGATATCTGACTAGGCTGCCTGTTTACTATCTGGAGTGCTTTCAATCTGAACTTGTTTGAGTAGTTCAGTTTGCAGGTTGCTTATTCAATTCACCAATATAAACAAAGCAAAATTGCTGATCCTTTGTTATTAAGTTAAGATGTGCTTGCATTTTTATTTCTTTCATGCAATCTATAACATTTATTATGGAGGTGGGGAGAAACATTATTTCTACCTTTTCCTGCTTAAAGCCAGAATCTAAATAAATAAACTCATTGCTTTTCTGGGGAGAAAAGCTGTGATTCTTACCAGAAGGGAATCAGCAATTGTTGCTGTTGCTACTCCGTTCTCTGTGAGGCAGTAACATTGAGAATATATTACAGTAATGTTATGAGCATCAGAAACATCTATACCTAAAGATCAAAAAGCACTTTAATTCCAACCAAATATAAGGTTTTCATTCCTAGCTATTGTTATGCTATTTTATATATGGATGACTAGAAATAGTGATTACTGATTTATATAGAAATAGAAGAGCTGTGTCAAAGTAAAAGATACTAATTTTTATCCCAAACTTTTTCCTCTATATACTCCATTGTCAGTTGATTTTTGATGGATAAAGGTTTTCCTTCCAAGAGAAGGCAAGCCTAATTTATTCCATAAATAAACTTCCGCACTTCCAAATTTGTTGTTTAATCTTATCCAAGGAAGTTCTTATTTTTAATCATCTTAGAGTTAAGAAATCTCCAGTCATCAGCTGGAAAATTGTCAAAACTATACTGGATTATGCAGTAAAACAGCTGAAACATGCCAGTTCCCTAAAACAAGATTTAGTGTGGCCTTTCATGTTTTCAATGCACTTCAGACTATCAGACATCTGCCTCTTGGTGGCAAAGCAGGTATTAATAATGGATGGTAAGTCTACACTTACCATCCATGTTAATGTTAATGCATTACACCGTAGTGGAGATGCCAGTGTTCTTGTGAAGGCATGTAGTCCTCCATATTTTGCTTTCCTTTGAGGAGAAGTTAAGACATTTCCCACCTCCTGCAGTTATTTATCATCAACTTAATGCAAGAATCACATTGGGCTGCATAGCTCCGATTATGCACAAGCACAATGTTAAATGTTATGATGTGAGACATAATTTATTTCTCCAGTAATTCATTTCAGTGTTTGCGTGTGAAGATTTTGCAGGCTTCTGACTTTCCAGGCTGCAAATTCTCTCTCTCTCTTTCTCCTATTGACCACTTGTTAAATCTTTTTGTTTGTTTCCCACCTTTCCCCTGGGACCCACAGACAGACAGCCTTGCCAGATTCATTTTCTGATCAAAGCTGTTTGATTTGGTCAATTTTGCCACATTGGAGACGTTCTCTATTACAGAGATAAATAGCCTTGGGCTAACTGTCAACGAAAACTTGTAAGCTAATAAATTATTCCAATTTCTTCCTGCGGATTTCTCTGGAGACAGCCCTAGGAAATACACTTTTTGATTAGTAAATTTCTCTGTGTGTGTGTCTGGACATTCAAATGTGTCGACTTTGATTAGCACCATTGCTTTTCAAGTAGACGCTGGCTGAGGGGCTGTCAGTTGCAGGCAGCCCTGATGCATAATGCATCAACTGGGCCCGGAAGCAGGAGCCTCATCCAAGGCTGGGAAGGCGGGAAAATTGCCCCAGCAGCCCTTTGCACCCTGGGAGCAATCCAACTTGCAAAAGCTTTGTCGCCAGCAGACACCAGGCCCTGGGCACCAGAGGAACCTCAGGAGAGGGAGAGCAGTAGGAGGAAGGGAGGGAGCAGAGAGAGCAAGGCAGCTTGCTGCCACCACCTCCACTTCCGTGCTCCCCCCCATCCCCATAGAATTGCTTCCTCCCCCTCTCCTTCATCCTCCTCATCTTCCTCCTGCTTCTGCTCGTTGTCCTCTGAGGAGGATCGGATTTCGCTTCACCTCCCACTTGGATTCCTGTTCATCTGGTGTTTGCCTAGTTAAGGACCTGCAGGTTGTTATAGAAACAATATTTTGGCTATAACAAATCAATCGGTGCGTGTGAACACAAACATACAGATCATTTATCAACTGCAAAATACCCTAAATTATGACCTTTCTAAAACCTATCAGAAGGGCGAGGGAATGCATAACGTAAATTAAACTTTGAAGGGTCAGCGATTTTTACTTTCACTATTCATCTTTCTTTCACCTTATAGGTTTAAGAACAAGAGTGCTGTGTAATTACATTTCAATGGGGTGCAGCGGTTCATTATTCTCTGCTATACCAATCTACTGCAACATTTCCAATGCGGTCAGGTACGTTTTAGCAGATATTAGTTGTATAAGACCATACTAGCTCTTTTGGACTGATAACATCTTTTAATGCAAAACAGTGCAGTTGTCTCAATTTTCAAAAGACAGCAATAGTTTTGTTTTGTTTTCTTTTCTTTTTTAAATCAATGTGCTTGTTTATATTTTATTATAAAAGTGATGAAGAGTGTTTTGTAGTCCCCTTTTTGTTATTATTAGGCTTTCTCATTTCCTGCTGGCTCTTTCAATCCCTGCTTTCCCTGCCATCCACCCAACCCACACCATCCCCCAAGCCTTAAATTTTGTTTTTGTGCTGGAGCCCACATCAGTGATGGAGATGGGCAGCTTCCAACTGAAAAATCTTGTGATGCCAATTATTCACATATGTGATGCAATGGCTAAGCAGCAGTCACTTCAGCTACAGCCTCCCAGTTGAGGATCCGTAGGACTGCTACCAGAATTAGGGGCTCATGTTCCACCTCTGAGTTTAGAAGTGCCATTGCTATATGAATAGCTTAAGTCAATTTTAATCCAACTAGCATAAACACCAGAACATTTCCAAAGGCATCTAGAATAACATTATGACCTAAAACAGCCTAACAACTATAGAATCAAAATC